>NW_028324155.1:11505000-11805000 GCF_054372755.1 Phalangium opilio
TTTGAAAATGTTATTAAAAATCGAGGTTCATTTTTATTTATTGATCAATCGAAATGAAATCACTTTTAATGAGTATTTTATAGGGAAATAAGCTGAATTCGGTCAAAAATTTGTCCAGAAAAAAAAGCATTAAAAAGTGTACCGAAAAAATCGAATGTTTTTTTTCTTCAAGATACAAAATTGAACCTCGATTTTTAATTACATTTTGAAAATCGACGTTTCTCGGCCAGAGAAGCACATTTTGAGAATTTTTTCACTATTTTCAAATATAACCACTGAAACCATTTTTTTGTACTTTTTGCTTTAATTCAAGCAAATATAACGATATTCATCCAAAAAACGGTTAAAATTCAATTTCCAATAAGAAATCGTTGTCACGGACTTTGTATCTTGAATTCCAATAGATATGAAAAAAGCAAACTTATTTTCTTTTTGTTATTGTTTTAAAAAGATGAAGGTTAATTTGTCTCACTTAATTTAAATTCGAATTATTAACTAGCACTCTCGGCAACGGCCATATCACGTTTAAAAAAACGGTTCTCGTCCGATCACCGAAGTTAAGCAGCGTCGAGCGCAGTCAGTACTTGGGAACACTGCGTGCCTTTGGCTTTTTCCTTTTTGTTTCCTCTTTTAAATTCCTCCAGATATGAAAAAAGCAAACATATCTTCTTTTTGATATTGTTTTATAAAGATGAAAGTCAATTAAATTCAAATTATTAACTAGCACTCTCGGCAACGGCCATATCACGCTGAATACACCGGTTCTCGTCCGATCACCGAAGTTAAGCAGCGTCGAGCGCAGTCAGTACTTGGGAGGGAGACCACTTAGGAACACTGCGTGCCGTTGGTTTTTCACTTTTTTTTCCACTTTTAAATTCCAATAGATATGAAAAAAGCAAACATATCTTCTTTTTGTTATTGTTTTATAAAGATGAAGGTTAATTAAATTCAAATTATTAAATAGCACTCTCGGCAACGGCCATATCACGCTGACAATACCGGTTCTCGTCCGATCACCGAAGTTAAGCAGCGTCGATCGCAGTCAGTACTTGGGAGGGAGACCACTTAGGAACACTGCCTGTCGTTGGTTTTTTCACTTTTTTTTCCTCTTTTAAATTCCAATCGATATGAAAAAAACAAACTTATTTTCTTTTTGTTATTGTTTTAAAAAGATGATGTTTAATTTGTCTCACTTAATTTAAATTCGAATTATTAACTAGCACTCTCGGCAACGGCCATATCACGCTGAAAAAAACGTGTCTTGTCCGATCAACGAAGTTAAGCAGCGTCGAGCGCAGTCTGTACTTGGGAACACTGCGTGCCTTTGGCTTTTTCCTTTTTGTCTCCTCTTTTAAATTCCACCAGATATGTAAAAAGCAAACATATCTTCTTTTTGATATTGTTTTATAAAGATGAAAGTGAATTAAATTCAAATTATTAACAAGCACTCTCGGCAACGGCCATATCACGCTGAATACACCGGTTCTCGTCCGATAATCGAAGCTAAGCAGCGTCGAGCGCAGTCAGTACTTGGGAGGGAGACCACTTAGGAACACTGCGTGCCGTTGGCTTTTAAATTTTTTTCCTCTTTTAAAATCCAATAGATATGAAAAAAGCAAACACATTTTCTTTTTGTTATTGTTTTAAAAAGATGAAGGTTAATTTGTCTCACTTAATTTAAGTTCGAATTATAAACTAGCACTGTCGGCAACGGCCATATCGCGCTAAAAACACCGGTTCAAGTCCTATCACCGAAGTTAAGCAGCGTCGAGCGCAGTCTGTACTTGGGAGGGAGACCACTGAGGAACACTGCGTGCCGTTGGTTTTTCACTTTTTTTTCCACTTTTAAATTCAAATAGATATGAAAAAAGCAAACATATCTTCTTTTTGTTATTGTTTTATAAAGATGAAGGTTAATTAAATTCAAATTATTAAATAGCACTCTCGGCAACGGCCATATCACGCTGACAACACCGGTTCTCGTCCGATCACCGAAGTTAAGCAGCGTCGATCGCAGTCAGTACTTGGGAGGGAGACCACTTAGGAACACTTCCTGTCGTTGGTTTTTTCACTTTTTTTCCTCTTTTAAATTCCAATCGATATGAAAAAAACAAACTTATTTTCTTTTTGTTATTGTTTTAAAAAGATGATGTTTAATTTGTCTCACTTAATTTAAATTCGAATTATTAACTAGCACTCTCGGCAACGGCCATATCACGCTGAAAAAAACGTGTCTTGTCCGATCAACGAAGTTAAGCAGCGTCGAGCGCAGTCTGTACTTGGGAACACTGCGTGCCTTTGGCTTTTTCCTTTTTGTCTCCTCTTTTAAATTCCACCAGATATGTAAAAAGCAAACATATCTTCTTTTTGATATTGTTTTATAAAGATGAAAGTGAATTAAATTCAAATTATTAACAAGCACTCTCGGCAACGGCCATATCACGCTGAATACACCGGTTCTCGTCCGATAATCGAAGCTAAGCAGCGTCGAGCGCAGTCAGTACTTGGGAGGGAGACCACTTAGGAACACTGCGTGCCGTTGGCTTTTAAATTTTTTTCCTCTTTTAAAATCCAATAGATATGAAAAAAGCAAACACATTTTCTTTTTGTTATTGTTTTAAAAAGATGAAGGTTAATTTGTCTCACTTAATTTAAGTTCGAATTATAAACTAGCACTGTCGGCAACGGCCATATCGCGCTAAAAACACCGGTTCAAGTCCTATCACCGAAGTTAAGCAGCGTCGAGCGCAGTCTGTACTTGGGAGGGAGACCACTGAGGAACACTGCGTGCCGTTGGTTTTTCACTTTTTTTTCCACTTTTAAATTCAAATAGATATGAAAAAAGCAAACATATCTTCTTTTTGTTATTGTTTTATAAAGATGAAGGTTAATTAAATTCAAATTATTAAATAGCACTCTCGGCAACGGCCATATCACGCTGACAACACCGGTTCTCGTCCGATCACCGAAGTTAAGCAGCGTCGATCGCAGTCAGTACTTGGGAGGGAGACCACTTAGGAACACTTCCTGTCGTTGGTTTTTTCACTTTTTTTCCTCTTTTAAATTCCAATCGATATGAAAAAAACAAACTTATTTTCTTTTTGTCATTGTTTTAAAAAGATGATGTTTAATTTGTCTCACTTAATTTAAATTCGAATTATTAACTAGCGCTCTCGGCAACGGCCTTATCACGCTGAAAAAAACGGTTCTTGTCCGATCACCGAAGTTAAGCAGCGTCGAGCGCAGTCTGTACTTGGGAACACTGCGTGCCTTTGGCTTTTTCCTTTTTGTTTCCTCTTTTTAATTCCACCAGATATGTAAAAAGCAAACATATCTTCTTTTTGATATTGTTTTATAAAGATGAAAGTGAATTAAATTCAAATTATTAACAAGCACTCTCGGCAACGGCCATATCACGCTGAATACACCGGTTCTCGTCCGATCATCGAAGCTAAGCAGCGTCGAGCGCAGTCAGTACTTGGGAGGGAGACCACTTAGGAACACTGCGTGCCGTTGGCTTTTAATTTTTTTTCCTCTTTTAAAATCCAATAGATATGAAAAAAGCAAACATATTTTCTTTTTGTTATTGTTTTAAAAAGATGAAGGTTAATTTGTCTCACTTAATTTAAGTTCGAATTATAAACTAGCACTGTCGGCAACGGCCATATCGCGCTAAAAACACCGGTTCTAGTCCTATCACCGAAGTTAAGCAGCGTCGAGCGCAGTCAGTACTTGGGAGACAGACCACTTGGGAATTCTGCGTGCCGTTGGCTTTTTCACTTTTTTTTCCTGTTTTAAATTCCAATAGATATGAAAAAAGCAAACTTATTTTCTTTTTGTTATTGTTTTAAAAAGATGAAGGTTATTTTGTCTCACTTAATTTAAATTCGAATTATTAACTAGCACTCTCGGCAACGGCCATATCACGTTGAAAACACCGGTTCTTGTCCTATCACCGAAGTTAAGCAGCGTCGAGCGCAGTCAGTAATTGGAAACTCTGCGTGCCGTTGGCTTTTTCACTTTTGTTTCCTCCTTTAAATTCCACCAGATATGTAAAAAGCAAAAATATCTTCTTTTTGATATTGTTTTATAAAGATGAAGGTTAATTAAATTCAAATTATTAAATAGCACTCTCGGCAACGGCCATATCACGCTGAAAACACCGGTTCTCGTCCGATCACCGAAGTTAAGCAGCGTCGAGCGCAGTCAGTACTTGGGAGACAGACCACTTGGGAATTCTGCGTGCCGTTGGCTTTTTCACTTTTTTTTCCTGTTTTAAATTCCAATAGATATGAAAAAAGCAAACTTATTTTCTTTTTGTTATTGTTTTAAAAAGATGAAGGTTAATTTGTCTCACTTAATTTAAATTCGAATTATTAACTAGCACTCTCGGCAACGGCCATATCACGTTGAAAACACCGGTTCTTGTCCTATCACCGAAGTTAAGCAGCGTCGAGCGCAGTCAGTAATTGGAAACTCTGCGTGCCGTTGGCTTTTTCACTTTTGTTTCCTCTTTTAAATTCCACCAGATATGTAAAAAGCAAAAATATCTTCTTTTTGATATTGTTTTATAAAGATGAAGGTTAATTAAATTCAAATTATTAAATAGCACTCTCGGCAACGGCCATATCACGCTGAAAACACCGGTTCTCGTCCTATCACCGAAGTTAAGCAGCGTCGAGCGCAGTCAGTACTTGGGAGACAGACCACTTGGGAATTCTGCGTGCCGTTGGCTTTTTCACTTTTTTTTCCTGTTTTAAATTCCAATAGATATGAAAAAAGCAAACTTATTTTCTTTTTGTTATTGTTTTAAAAAGATGAAGGTTAATTTGTCTCACTTAATTTAAATTCGAATTATTAACTAGCACTCTCGGCAACGGCCATATCACGTTGAAAACACCGGTTCTTGTCCTATCACAGAAGTTAAGCATCGTCGAGCGCAGTCAGTAATTGGAAACTCTGCGTGCCGTTGGCTTTTTCACTTTTGTTTCCTCTTTTAAATTCCACCAGATATGTTAAAAGCAAAAATATCTTCTTTTTGATATTGTTTTATAAAGATGAAGGTTAATTAAATTCAAATTATTAAATAGCACTCTCGGCAACGGCCATATCACTCTGACAACACCGGTTCTCGTCCGATCATCGAAGCTAAGCAGCGTCGATCGCAGTCAGTACTTGGGAGGGAGACCTCTTAGGAACACTGCGTGCCGTTGGTTTTTCACTTTTTTTTCAACTTTTAAATTCTAATAGATATGGAAAAAGCAAACTTATTTTCTTTTTGTTACTGTTTTAAAATGATGAAGGTTAATTTGTCTCACTTAATTTAAATTCGAATTATTAAATAGCACTCTGGGCAACGGACATATCACGCTGAAAACACCGGTTCTCGTCCGATCACCGAAGTTAAGCAGCGTCGAGCGCAGTCAGTACTTGGGAGGGAGACCACTTAGGAACACTGCGTGCCGTTGGCTTTTTCTCTTTTTTTTCCACTTTTATATTCCAATAAATTTCAAAAAAGCAAACATATTTTCTTTTTGTTATTGTTTTAAAAAGATGAAGTTTAATTTGTCTCACTTAATTTTAATTCGAATTATTAACTAGCACTCTCGGCAACGGCCATATCACGCTGAAAAAACGGTTCTTGTCTGATCACCGAAGTTAAGCAGCGTCGAGCGCAGTCTGTACTTGGGAACACTGCGTGCCTTTGGCTTTTTCCTTTTTGTTTCCTCTTTTAAATTCCACCAGATATGTAAAAAGCAAACATATCTTCTTTTTGATATTGTTTTATAAAGATGAAAGTGAATTAAATTCAAATTATTAACAAGCACTCTCGGCAACGGCCATATCACGCTGAAAACACCGGTTCTCGTCCGATCACCGAAGTTAAGCAGCGTCGAGCGCAGTCAGTACTTGGGAGACAGACCACTTGGGAATTCTGCGTGCCGTTGGCTTTTTCACTTTTTTTTCCTGTTTTAAATTCCAATAGATATGAAAAAAGCAAACTTATTTTCTTTTTGTTATTGTTTTAAAAAGATGAAGGTTAATTTGTCTCACTTAATTTAAATTCGAATTATTAACTAGCACTCTCGGCAACGGCCATATCACGTTGAAAACACCGGTTCTTGTCCTATCACCGAAGTTAAGCAGCGTCGAGCGCAGTCAGTAATTGGAAACTCTGCGTGCCGTTGGCTTTTTCACTTTTGTTTCCTCTTTTAAATTCCACCAGATATGTAAAAAGCAAAAATATCTTCTTTTTGATATTGTTTTATAAAGATGAAGGTTAATTAAATTCAAATTATTAAATAGCACTCTCGGCAACGGCCATATCACGCTGACAACACCGGTTCTCGTCCGATCATCGAAGCTAAGCAGCGTCGATCGCAGTCAGTACTTGGGAGGGAGACCTCTTAGGAACACTGCGTGCCGTTGGTTTTTCACTTTTTTTTCCACTTTTAAATTCCAATAGATATGAAAAAAGCAAACTTATTTTCTTTTTGTCATTGTTTTAAAAAGATGAAGGTTAATTTGTCTCACTTAATTTAAATTCGAATTATTAACTAGCACTCTCGGCAACGGCCATATCACGTTGAAAACACCGGTTCTTGTCCTATCACCGAAGTTAAGCAGCGTCGAGCGCAGTCAGTAATTGGAAACTCTGCGTGCCGTTGGCTTTTTCACTTTTGTTTCCTCTTTTAAATTCCACCAGATATGTAAAAAGCAAAAATATCTTCTTTTTGATATTGTTTTATAAAGATGAAGGTTAATTAAATTCAAATTATTAAATAGCACTCTCGGCAACGGCCATATCAAGCTGAAAACACCGGTTCTCGTCCGATCACCGAAGTTAAGCAGCGTCGAGCGCAGTCAGTACTTGGGAGACAGACCACTTGGGAATTCTGCGTGCCGTTGGCTTTTTCACTTTTTTTTCCTGTTTTAAATTCCAATAGATATGAAAAAAGCAAACTTATTTTCTTTTTGTTATTGTTTTAAAAAGATGAAGGTTAATTTGTCTCACTTAATTTAAATTCGAATTATTAACTTGCACTCTCGGCAACGGCCATATCACGTTGAAAACACCGGTTCTTGTCCTATCACAGAAGTTAAGCATCGTCGAGCGCAGTCAGTAATTGGAAACTCTGCGTGCCGTTGGCTTTTTCACTTTTGTTTCCTCTTTTAAATTCCACCAGATATGTTAAAAGCAAAAATATCTTCTTTTTGATATTGTTTTATAAAGATGAAGGTTAATTAAATTCAAATTATTAAATAGCACTCTCGGCAACGGCCATATCACTCTGACAACACCGGTTCTCGTCCGATCATCGAAGCTAAGCAGCGTCGATCGCAGTCAGTACTTGGGAGGGAGACCTCTTAGGAACACTGCGTGCCGTTGGTTTTTCACTTTTTTTTCAACTTTTAAATTCCAATAGATATGGAAAAAGCAAACTTATTTTCTTTTTGTTACTGTTTTAAAATGATGAAGGTTAATTTGTCTCACTTAATTTAAATTCGAATTATTAAATAGCACTCTGGGCAACGGACATATCACGCTGAAAACACCGGTTCTAGTCCGATCACCGAAGTTAAGCAGCGTCGAGCGCAGTCAGTACTTGGGAGGGAGACCACTTAGGAACACTGCGGGCCGTTGGCTTTTTCTCTTTTTTTTCCACTTTTATATTCCAATAAATTTCAAAAAAGCAAACATATTTTCTTTTTGTTATTGTTTTAAAAAGATGAAGTTTAATTTGTCTCACTTAATTTAAATTCGAATTATTAACTAGCACTCTCGGCAACGGCCATATCACGCTGAAAAAACGGTTCTTGTCCGATCACCGAAGTTAAGCAGCGTCGAGCGCAGTCTGTACTTGGGAACACTGCGTGCCTTTGGCTTTTTCCTTTTTGTTTCCTCTTTTAAATTCCATGAGATATGAAAAAAGCAAACATATCTTCTTTTTGTTATTGTTTTATAAAGATTAAGGTTAATTAAATTCAAATTATTAAATAGCACTCTCGGCAGCGGCCATATCAAGCGGAAAACACCGGTTCTTCTCCGATCACCGAAGTTAAGCAGCGTCGATCGCAGCCAGTACTTGGGAGGGAGACCCCTTAGGAACACTGCTTGCCGTTGGCTTTTTCACTTTTTTTTCCTCTTTTAAATTCCAATAGATATGAAAAAACCAAACATTTTTTCTTTTTGTTATTGTTTTAAAAAGATAAAGGTTAATTTGTCTCACTTAATTTAAATTCGAATTATTAACTAGCACTCTCGCCAACGGCCATATCGCGCTTAAAAACACCGGTTCTAGTCCTATCACCGAAGATAAGCAGCGTCGAGCGCAGTCAGTACTTGGGAGGGAGACCACTTAGGAACACTGCGTGCCGTTGGCTTTTTCACTTTTTTTTTCCTCTTTTAAATTCCAATAGATATGAAAAAAGCCAACATATTTTCATTTTGTTATTGTTTTAAAAAGATGAAGGTTAATTTGTCTCACTTAGTTTAAATTCGAATTATTAAATAGCACTCTCGGCAACGGCCATATCACGCTGAAAACACCGGTTCTCGTCCGATCACCGAAGTTAAGCAGCGTCGAGCGCAGTCAGTACTTGGAAACTTTGCGTGGCGTTGGCATTTTCACTTTTATTTCCTCTTTTAAATTCCATCAGATATTAAAAAAGCAAACATATCTTCTTTTTCTTATTGATTTATAAAGATGAAGGTTAATTAAATTCAAATTATTAAATAGCACTCTCGGCAACGGCCATATCACGCTCAAAACACCGGTTCTCGTCCGATCACCGAAGTTAAGCAGCGTCGAGCGCAGTCAGTACTTGGGAGGGAGACCGCTTAGGAACACTGCGTGCCGTTGGCTTTTTCACTTTTTTTTCCTCTTTTAAATTCCTATAGATATGAAAAAAGCAAACATATTTTCTTTTTGTTATTGTTTTAAAAAGATGAAGGTTAATTTGTCTCACTTAATTTAAATTCGAATTATTAAATAGCACTCTCGGCAACGGCCATATCACGCTGAAAACACCGGGTCTCGTCCGATCACCGAAGTTAAGCAGCGTCGAGCGCAGTCAGTACTTGGAAACTTTGCGTGGCGTTGGCATTTTCACTTTTATTTCCTCTTTTAAATTCCATCAGATATGAAAAAAGCAAACATATCTTCTTTTTCTTATTGATTTATAAAGATGAAGGTTAATTAAATTCGAATTATTAAATAGCACTCTCGGCAACGGCCATATCACGCTGAAAACACCGGTTCTCGTCCGATCACCGAAGTTAAGCAGCGTCGAGCGCAGTCAGTACATGGGAGGGAGACCACTTAGGAACACTGCGTGCCGTTGGCTTTTTCACTTTTTTTCCTCTTTTAAATTCCAATAGATATGAAAAAAGCCAACATATTTTCTTTTTGTTATTGTTTTAAAAAGATGAAGGTTAATTTGTCTCACTTAATTTAAATTCGAATTATTATCTAGCACTCTCGGCAACGGCCATATCGCGCTGAAAACCCCGGTTCTCGTCGGATCACCGAAGTTAAGCAGCGTCGAGCGCAGTCAGTACTTGGGAGGGAGACCACTTAGGAAAACTGCGTGCCGTTGGCTTTTTCACTTTTTTTTCCTCTTTTAAATTCCAATAGATATGAAAAAAGCCAACATATTTTCTTTTTGTTATTGTTTTAAGAAGATGAAGGTTAATTTGTCTCACTTAATTTAAATTCGAATTATTAAATAGCACGCTCGGCAACGGCCATATCACGCTGAAAACACCGGTTCTCGTCCGATCACCGAAGTTAAGCAGCGTCGAGCGCAGTCAGTACTTGGGAGGGAGACCACTTAGGAACACTTCGTGCCGTTGGCTTTTTCACTTTTTTTTCCTCTTTTAAATTCCAATAGATATGAAAAAAGCAAACATATTTTCTTTTTCTTATTGTTTTAAAAAGATGATGGTTAATTTGTCTCACTTAGTTTAAATTCGAATTATCATCTAGCACTCTCGGCAACGGCCATATCACGCTGAAGACACCGGTTCTCGTCCGATCACCGAAGTTAAGCAGCGTCGAGCGCAGTCAGTACTTGGAAACTCTGCGTGCCGTTGGCTTTTTCACTTTTATTTCCTCTTTTAAATTCCATCAGATATGAAAAAAGCAAACATATCTTCTTTTTGTTATTGTTTTATAAAGATGAAGGTTTTTAAATTCAAATTATTAAATAGCACTCTCGGCAACGGCCATATCACGCTGAAAACACCGGTTCTCGTCCGATCACCGAAGTTAAGCAGCGTCGAGCGCAGTCAGTACTTGGGAGGGAGACCACTTAGGAACACTGCGTTTCGTTGGCTTTTACACTTTTTTTTCCTCTTTTAAATTTTAATAGATATGAAAAAAGCAAACATGTTTTCTTTTTGTTATTGTTTTAAAATGATGAAGGTCAATTTGTCTCACTTAATTTAAATTCGAATTATTATCTAGCACTCTTGGCATAGGCCATATCACGCTGAAAACACCGGTTCTCGTCGGATCAGCGAAGTTAAGCAGCGTCGAGCGCAGTCAGTACTTGGGAGGGAGACCACTTAGGAACACTGCGTGCCGTTGGCTTTTTCACTTTTTTTTCCTCTTTTAAATTCCAATAGATATGAAAAAAGCCAACATATTTTCTTTTTGTTATTGTTTTAAAAAGATGAAGGTTAATTTGTCTCACTTAATTTAAATTCGAATTATTAAATAGCACTCTCGGCAACGGCCATATCACGCTGAAAACACCGGTTCTCGTCCGATCACCGAAGTTAAGCAGCGTCGAGCGCAGTCAGTACTTGCGAGGGAGACCACTTAGGAAAACTGGGTGCCGTTGACTTTTTCACTTTTCTTTCCTCTTTTAAATTCCAATAGATATGAAAAAAGCAAACATATTTTCTTTTTGTTATTGTTTTAAAAAGATGATGGTTAATTTGTCTCACTTAATTTAAATTCGAATTATTATCTAGCACTCTCGGCAACGGCCATATCACGCTGAAAACACCGGTTCTCGTCCGATCACCGAAGTTAAGCAGCGTCGAGCGCAGTCAGTACTTGGAAACTTTGCGTGCCGTTGATTTTTTCACTTTTATTTCCTCTTTTAAATTCCATGAGATATGAAAAAAGCAAACATATCTTCTTTTTCTTATTGATTTATAAAGATGAAGGTCAATTAAATTCGAATTATTAAATAGCACTCTCGGCAACGGCCATATCACGCTGAAAACACCGGTTCTCGTCCGATAACCGAAGTTAAGCAGCGTCGAGCGCAGTCAGTACTTGGGAGGGAGACCACTTAGGAACACTGCGTGCCGTTGGCTTTTTCACTTTTTTTTCCTCTTTTAAATTCCAATAGATATGAAAAAAGCAAACATATTTTCTTTTTGTTATTGTTTTAAAAAGATGATGGTTAATTTGTCTCACTTAATTTAAATTCGAATTATTATCTAGCACTCTCGGCAACGGCCATATCACGCTGAAAACACCGGTTCTCGTCCGATCACCGAAGTTAAGCAGCGTCGAGCGCAGTCAGTACTTGGAAACTTTGCGTGCCGTTGATTTTTTCACTTTTATTTCCTCTTTTAAATTCCATGAGATATGAAAAAAGCAAACATATCTTCTTTTTCTTATTGATTTATAAAGATGAAGGTCAATTAAATTCGAATTATTAAATAGCACTCTCGGCAACGGCCATATCACGCTGAAAACACCGGTTCTCGTCCGATAACCGAAGTTAAGCAGCGTCGAGCGCAGTCAGTACTTGGGAGGGAGACCACTTAGGAACACTGCGTGCCGTTGGCTTTTTCACTTTTTTTTCCTCTTTTAAATTCCAATAGATATGAAAAAAGCAAACATATTTTCTTTTTGTTATTGTTTTAAAAAGATGATGGTTAATTTGTCTCACTTAATTTAAATTCGAATTATTATCTAGCACTCTCGGCAACGGCCATATCACGCTGAAAACACCGGTTCTCGTCCGATCACCGAAGTTAAGCAGCGTCGAGCGCAGTCAGTACTTGGAAACTTTGCGTGCCGTTGGCTTTTTCACTTTTATTTCCTCTTTTAAATTCCATGAGATATGAAAAAAGCAAACATATCTTCTTTTTCTTATTGATTTATAAAGATGAAGGCTAATTAAATTCGAATTATTAAATAGCACACTCGGCAACGGCCATATCACGCTGAAAACACCGGTTCTCGTCCGATCACCGAAGTTAAGCAGCGTCGAGCGCAGTCAGTACTTGGGAGGGAGACCACTTAGGAACACTGCGTTTCGTTGGCTTTTTCACTTTTTTTTCCTCTTTTAAATTTTAATAGATATGAAAAAAGCAAACATGTTTTCTTTTTGTTATTGTTTTAAAATGATGAAGGTCAGTTTGTCTCACTTAATTTAAATTCGAATTATTATCTAGCACTCTTGGCATAGGCCATATCACGCTGTAAACACCGGTTCTCGTCGGATCAGCGAAGTTAAGCAGCGTCGAGCGCAGTCAGTACTTGGGAGGGAGACCACTTAGGAACACTGCGTGCCGTTGGCTTTTTCACTTTTTTTTCCTCTTTTAAATTCCAATAGATATGAAAAAAGCAAACATATTTTCTTTTTGTTATTGTTTTAAAAAGATGATGGTTAATTTGTCTCACTTAATTTAAATTCGAATTATTATCTAGCACTCTCGGCAACGGCCATATCACGCTGAAAACACCGGTTCTCGTCCGATCACCGAAGTTAAGCAGCGTCGAGCGCAGTCAGTACTTGGAAACTTTGCGTGCCGTTGATTTTTTCACTTTTATTTCCTCTTTTAAATTCCATGAGATATGAAAAAAGCAAACATATCTTCTTTTTCTTATTGATTTATAAAGATGAAGGTCAATTAAATTCGAATTATTAAATAGCACTCTCGGCAACGGCCATATCACGCTGAAAACACCGGTTATCGTCCGATAACCGAAGTTAAGCAGCGTCGAGCGCAGTCAGTACGTGGGAGGGAGACCACTTAGGAACACTGCGTGCCGTTGGCTTTTTCACTCTTTTTTCCTCTTTTAAATTCCAATAGATATGAAAAAAGCAAACATATTTTCTTTTTGTTATTGTTTTAAAAAGATGATGGTTAATTTGTCTCACTTAATTTAAATTCGAATTATTATCTAGCACTCTCGGCAACGGCCATATCACGCTGAAAACACCGGTTCTCGTCCGATCACCGAAGTTAAGCAGCGTCGAGCGCAGTCAGTACTTGGGAGGGAGACCACTTAGGAACACTGCGTGCCGTTGGCTTTTTCACTTTTTTTTCCTCTTTTAAATTCCAATAGATATGAAAAAAGCAAACATATTTTCTTTTTGTTATTGTTTTAAAAAGATGATGGTTAATTTGTCTCACTTAATTTAAATTCGAATTATTATCTAGCACTCTCGGCAACGGCCATATCACGCTGAAAACACCGGTTCTCGTCCGATCACCGAAGTTAAGCAGCGTCGAGCGCAGTCAGTACTTGGAAACTTTGCGTGCCGTTGGCTTTTTCACTTTTATTTCCTCTTTTAAATTCCATGAGATATGAAAAAAGCAAACATATCTTCTTTTTCTTATTGATTTATAAAGATGAAGGTTAATTAAATTCGAATTATTAAATAGCACACTCGGCAACGGCCATATCACGCTGAAAACACCGGTTCTCGTCCGATCACCGAAGTTAAGCAGCGTCGAGCGCAGTCAGTACTTGGGAGGGAGACCACTTAGGAACACTGCGTGCCGTTGGCTTTTTCACTTTTTTTCCTCTTTTAAATTCCAATAGATATGAAAAAAGCAAACATATTTTCTTTTTGTTATTGATTTAAAAAGATGAAGGTTAATTTGTCTCACTTAATTTAAATTCGAATTATTAAATAGCACTCTCGGCAACGGCCATATCACGCTGAAAACACCGGTTCTCGTCCGATCACCGAAGTTAAGCAGCGTCGAGCGCAGTCAGTACTTGGGAGGGAGACCACTTAGGAACACTGCGTGCCGTTGGCTTTTTCACTTTTTTTTCCTCTTTCAAATTCCAAAAGATATGAAAAAAGCAAACATATTTTCTTTTTGTTATTGTTTTAAAAAGATGATGGTTAATTTGTCTCACTTAATTTAAATTCGAATTATTATCTAGCACTCTCGGCAACGGCCATATCACGCTGAAAACACCGGTTCTCGTCCGATCACCGAAGTTAAGCAGCGTCGAGCGCAGTCAGTACTTGGAAACTTTGCGTGCCGTTGGCTTTTTCACTTTTATTTCCTCTTTTAAATTCCATGAGATATGAAAAAAGCAAACATATCTTCTTTTTCTTATTGATTTATAAAGATGAAGGTTAATTAAATTCGAATTTTTAAATAGCACTCTCGGCAACGGCCATATCACGCTGAAAACACCGGTTCTCGTCCGATAACCGAAGTTAAGCAGCGTCGAGCGCAGTCAGTACTTGGGAGGGAGACCACTTAGGAACACTGCGTGCCGTTGGCTTTTTCACTTTTTTTCCTCTTTTAAATTCCTATAGATATGAAAAAAGCAACCATATTTTCTTTTTGTTATTGTTTTAAAAAGATGAAGGTCAATTTGTCTCACTTAATTTAAGTTCGAATTATTATCTAGCACTCTCGGCAACGGCCATATCACGCTGAAAACACCGGTTCTCGTCGGATCACCGAAGTTAAGCGGCGTCGAGCGCAGTCAGTACTTGGGAGGGAGACCACTTAGGAACACTGCGCGCCGTTGGCTTTTTCACTTTTTTTTCCTCTTTTAAATTCCAATAGATATGAAAAAAGCCAACATATTTTCTTTTTGTTATTGCTTTAAAAAGATGAAGGTTAATTTGTCTCACTTAATTTAAATTCGAATTATTAAATAGCACTCTCGGCAACGGCCATATCACGCTGAAAACACCGGTTCTCGTCCGATCACCGAAGTTAAGCAGCGTCGAGCGCAGTCAGTACTTGCGAGGGAGACCACTTAGGAAAACTGGGTGCCGTTGACTTTTTCACTTTTGTTTCCTCTTTTAAATTCCTATAGATATGAAAAAAGCAAACATATTTTCTTTTTGTTATTGTTTTAAAAAGATGAAGGTCAATTTGTCTCACTTAATTTAAATTCGAATTATTATCTAGCACTGTCGGCAACGGCAATATCACGCTGAAAACACCGGTTCTCGTCGGATCACCGAAGTTAAGCAGCGTCGAGCGCAGTCAGTACTTGGGAGGGAGACCACTTAGGAACACTGCGTGCCGTTGGCTTTTTCACTTTTTTTTCCTCTTTTAAATTCCAATAGATATGAAAAAAGCAAACATATTTTCTTTTTGTTATTGTTTTAAAAAGATGATGGTTAATTTGTCTCACTTAATTTAAATTCGAATTATTATCTAGCACTCTCGGCAACGGCCATATCACGCTGAAAACACCGGTTCTCGTCCGATCACCGAAGTTAAGCAGCGTCGAGCGCAGTCAGTACTTGGGAGGGAGACCACTTAGGAACACTGCGTGCCGTTGGCTTTTTCACTTTTTTTTCCTCTTTTAAATTCCAATAGATATGAAAAAAGCAAACATATTTTCTTTTTGTTATTGTTTTAAAAAGATGATGGTTAATTTGTCTCACTTAATTTAAATTCGAATTATTATCTAGCACTCTCGGCAACGGCCATATCACGCTGAAAACACCGGTTCTCGTCCGATCACCGAAGTTAAGCAGCGTCGAGCGCAGTCAGTACTTGGAAACTTTGCGTGCCGTTGGCTTTTTCACTTTTATTTCCTCTTTTAAATTCCATGAGATATGAAAAAAGCAAACATATCTTCTTTTTCTTATTGATTTATAAAGATGAAGGTTAATTAAATTCGAATTATTAAATAGAACACTCGGCAACGGCCATATCACGCTGAAAACACCGGTTCTCGTCCGATCACCGAAGTTAAGCAGCGTCGAGCGCAGTCAGTACTTGGGAGGGAGACCACTTAGGAACACTGCGTGCCGTTGGCTTTTTCACTTTTTTTCCTCTTTTAAATTCCAATAGATATGAAAAAAGCAAACATATTTTCTTTTTGTTATTGATTTAAAAAGATGAAGGTTAATTTGTCTCACTTAATTTAAATTCGAATTATTAAATAGCACTCTCGGCAACGGCCATATCACGCTGAAAACACCGGTTCTCGTCCGATCACCGAAGTTAAGCAGCGTCGAGCGCAGTCAGTACTTGGGAGGGAGACCACTTAGGAACACTGCGTGCCGTTGGCTTTTTCACTTTTTTTTCCTCTTTCAAATTCCAAAAGATATGAAAAAAGCAAACATATTTTCTTTTTGTTATTGTTTTAAAAAGATGATGGTTAATTTGTCTCACTTAATTTAAATTCGAATTATTATCTAGCACTCTCGGCAACGGCCATATCACGCTGAAAACACCGGTTCTCGTCCGATCACCGAAGTTAAGCAGCGTCGAGCGCAGTCAGTACTTGGAAACTTTGCGTGCCGTTGGCTTTTTCACTTTTATTTCCTCTTTTAAATTCCATGAGATATGAAAAAAGCAAACATATCTTCTTTTTCTTATTGATTTATAAAGATGAAGGTTAATTAAATTCGAATTTTTAAATAGCACTCTCGGCAACGGCCATATCACGCTGAAAACACCGGTTCTCGTCCGATAACCGAAGTTAAGCAGCGTCGAGCGCAGTCAGTACTTGGGAGGGAGACCACTTAGGAACACTGCGTGCCGTTGGCTTTTTCACTTTTTTTCCTCTTTTAAATTCCTATAGATATGAAAAAAGCAAACATATTTTCTTTTTGTTATTGTTTTAAAAAGATGAAGGTCAATTTGTCTCACTTAATTTAAGTTCGAATTATTATCTAGCACTCTCGGCAACGGCCATATCACGCTGAAAACACCGGTTCTCGTCGGATCACCGAAGTTAAGCGGCGTCGAGCGCAGTCAGTACTTGGGAGGGAGACCACTTAGGAACACTGCGCGCCGTTGGGTTTTTCACTTTTTTTTCCTCTTTTAAATTCCAATAGATATGAAAAAAGCCAACATATTTTCTTTTTGTTATTGTTTTAAAAAGATGAAGGTTAATTTGTCTCACTTAATTTAAATTCGAATTATTAAATAGCACTCTCGGCAACGGCCATATCACGTTGAAAACACCGGTTCTTGTCCGATCACCGAAGTTAAGCAGCGTCGAGCGCAGTCTGTACTTGGGAACACTGCGTGCCTTTGGCTTTTTCCTTTTTGTTTCCTCTTTTAAATTCCACCAGATATGTAAAAAGCAAACATATCTTCTTTTTGATATTGTTTTATAAAGATGAAAGTGAATTAAATTCAAATTATTAACAAGCACTCTCGGCAACGGCCATATCACGCTGAAAACACCGGTTCTCGTCCGATCACCGAAGTTAAGCAGCGTCGAGCGCAGTCAGTACTTGGGAGACAGATCACTTGGGAATTCTGCGTGCCGTTGGCTTTTTCACTTTTTTTTCCTGTTTTAAATTCCAATAGATATGAAAAAAGCAAACTTATTTTCTTTTTGTTATTGTTTTAAAAAGATGAAGGTTAATTTGTCTCACTTAATTTAAATTCGAATTATTAACTAGCACTCTCGGCAACGGCCATATCACGTTGAAAACACCGGTTCTTGTCCTATCACCGAAGTTAAGCAGCGTCGAGCGCAGTCAGTAATTGGAAACTCTGCGTGCCGTTGGCTTTTTCACTTTTGTTTCCTCTTTTAAATTCCACCAGATATGTAAAAAGCAAAAATATCTTCTTTTTGATATTGTTTTATAAAGATGAAGGTTAATTAAATTCAAATTATTAAATAGCACTCTCGACAACGGCCATATCACGCTGACAACACCGGTTCTCGTCCGATCATCGAAGCTAAGCAGCGTCGATCGCAGTCAGTACTTGGGAGGGAGACCTCTTAGGAACACTGCGTGCCGTTGGTTTTTCACTTTTTTTTCCACTTTTAAATTCCAATAGATATGAAAAAAGCAAACTTATTTTCTTTTTGTCATTGTTTTAAAAAGATGAAGGTTAATTTGTCTCACTTAATTTAAATTCGAATTATTAACTAGCACTCTCGGCAACGGCCATATCACGTTGAAAACACCGGTTCTTGTCCTATCACCGAAGTTAAGCAGCGTCGAGCGCAGTCAGTAATTGGAAACTCTGCGTGCCGTTGGCTTTTTCACTTTTGTTTCCTCTTTTAAATTCCACCAGATATGTAAAAAGCAAAAATATCTTCTTTTTGATATTGTTTTATAAAGATGAAGGTTAATTAAATTCAAATTATTAAATAGCACTCTCGGCAACGGCCATATCACGCTGAAAACACCGGTTCTCGTCCGATCACCGAAGTTAAGCAGCGTCGAGCGCAGTCAGTACTTGGGAGACAGACCACTTGGGAATTCTGCGTGCCGTTGGCTTTTTCACTTTTTTTTCCTGTTTTAAATTCCAATAGATATGAAAAAAGCAAACTTATTTTCTTTTTGTTATTGTTTTAAAAAGATGAAGGTTAAGTTGTCTCACTTAATTTAAATTCGAATTATTAAATAGCACTCTCGGCAACGGCCATATCACGTTGAAAACACCGGTTCTTGTCCTATCACCGAAGTTAAGCAGCGTCGAGCGCAGTCAGTACTTGGGAGGGAGACCACTTAGGAACACTGCGTGCCGTTGGCTTTTTCTCTTTTTTTTCCACTTTTATATTCCAATAAATTTCAAAAAAGCAAACATATTTTCTTTTTGTTATTGTTTTAAAAAGATGAAGTTTAATTTGTCTCACTTAATTCAAATTCGAATTATTAACTAGCACTCTCGGCAACGGCCATATCACGCTGAAAAAACGGTTCTTGTCCGATCACCGAAGTTAAGCAGCGTCGAGCGCAGTCTGTACTTGGGAACACTGCGTGCCTTTGGCTTTTTCCTTTTTGTTTCCTCTTTTAAATTCCACCAGATATGTAAAAAGCAAACATATCTTCTTTTTGATATTGTTTTATAAAGATGAAAGTGAATTAAATTCAAATTATTAACAAGCACTCTCGGCAACGGCCATATCACGCTGAATACACCGGTTCTCGTCCGATCATCGAAAATAAGCAGCGTCGAGCGCAGTCAGTACTTTTGAGGGAGACCACTTAGGAACACTGCGTGCCGTTGGTTTTTCACTTTTTTTCCACTTTTAAATTCCAATAGATATGAAAAAAGCAAACATATCTTCTTTTTGTTATTGTTTTAAAAAGATAAAAGTTAATTTGTCTCACTTAATTTAAATTCGAATTATTAACTAGCACTCTCGCCAACGGCCATATCGCGCTTAAAAACACCGGTTCTAGTCCTATCACAGAAGATAAGCAGCGTCGAGCGCAGTCAGTACTTGGGAGGGAGACCACTTAGGAACACTGCGTGCCGTTGGTTTTTTCACTTTTTTTCCACTTTTAAATTCCAATAGATATGAAAAAAGATACATTTCTTCTTTTTGTTATTGTTTTATAAAGATGAAGGTTAATTAAATTCAAATTATTAAATAGCACTCTGGGCAACGGCCATATCACGCTGAAAACACCGGTTCTCGTCGGATCACCGAAGTTAAGCAGCGTCGAGCGCAGTCAGTACTTGGGAGGGAGACCACTTAGGAACACTGCGTGCCGTTGGCTTTTTCACTTTTTTTTCCTCTTTTAAATTCCAATAGATATGAAAAAAGCCAACATATTTTCTTTTTGTTATTGTTTTAAAAAGATGAAGGTTAATTTGTCTCACTTAATTTAAATTCGAATTATTAAATAGCACTCTCGGCAACGGCCATATCACGCTGAAAACACCGGTTCTCGTCCGATCACCGAAGTTAAGCAGCGTCGAGCGCAGTCAGTACTTGGAAACTTTGCGTGGCGTTGGCATTTTCACTTTTATTTCCTCTTTTAAATTCCATCAGATATGAAAAAAGCAAACATATCTTCTTTTTCTTATTGATTTATAAAGATGAAGGTTAATTAAATTCAAATTATTAAATAGCACTCTCGGCAACGACCATATCACGCTGAAAACACCGTTTCTCGTCCGATCACCGAAGTTAAGCAGAGTCGAGCCCAGGCAGTACTTGGGAGGGAGACCACTTAGGAACACTGCGTGCCGTTGGCTTTTTCAAATTTTTTTCCTCTTTTAAATTCCAATAGATATGAAAAAAGCAAACATATTTTCTTTTTGTTATTGTTTTAAAAAGATGATGGTTAATTTGTCTCACTTAATTTACATTCGAATTATTATCTAGCACTCTCGGCAACGGCCATATCACGCTGAAAACACCGGTTCTCGTCCGATCACCGAAGTTAAGCAGCGTCGAGCGCAGTCAGTACTTGGGAGGAGACCACTTAGGAACACTGCGTGCCGTTGGCTTTTTCACTATTTTCCTCTTTTAAATTCCTATAGATATGAAAAAAGCAAACATATTTTCTTTTTGTTATTGTTTTAAAAAGATGGTCAATTTGTCTCACTTAATTTAAATTCGAATTATTATCTAGCACTCTCGGCAACGGCCATATCGCGCTGAAAACCCCGGTTCTCGTCGGACCACCGAAGTTAAGCAGCGTCGAGCGCAGTCAGTACTTGGGAGGGAGACCACTTAGGAACACTGCGTGCCGTTGGCTTTTTCACTTTTTTTTCCTCTTTTAAATTCCAATAGATATGAAAAAAGCCAACATATTTTCTTTTTGTTATTGTTTTAAGAAGATGAAGGTTAATTTGTCTCACTTAATTTAAATTCGAATTATTAATAAGCACTCTCGGCAACGGCCATATCACGCTGAAAACACCGGTTCTCGTCCGATCACCGAAGTTAAGCAGCGTCGAGCGCAGTCAGTACTTGGGAGGGAGACCACTTAGGAACACTGCGTGCCGTTGGCTTTTTCACTTTTTTTTCCTCATTTAAAATCCAATAGATATAAAAAAAGCAAACATATTTTTTTTTGTTATTGTTTTAAAAAGATGATGGTTAATTTGTCTCACTTAGTTTAAATTCGAATTATTATCTAGCACTCTCGGCAACTGCCATATCACGCTGAAAACACCGGTTCTCGTCCGATCACCGAAGTTAAGCAGCGTCGAACGCAGTCAGTACTTGGAAACTTTGCGTGCCGTTGGCTTTTTCACTTTTATTTCCTCTTTTAAATTCCATCAGATATGAAAAAAGCAAACATATCTTCTTTTTTTTATTGATTTTTAAAGATGAAGGTTAATTAAATTCAAATTATTAAATAGCACTCTCGGCAACGGCCATGTCACGCTGAAAGCACAGGTTCTCGTCCGATCACCGAAGTTAAGCAGCGTCGAGCGCAGTCAGTACTTGGGAGGGAGACCACTTAGGAACACTGCGTGCCGTTGGCTTTTTCACTTTTTTTTCCTCTTTTAAATTCCAATAGATATGAAAAAAGCAAACATATTTTCTTTTTGTTATTGTTTTAAAAAGATGATGGTTAATTTGTCTCACTTAGTTTAAATTCGAATTATCATCTAGCACTCTCGGCAACGGCCATATCACGCTGAAGACACCGGTTCTCGTCCGATCACCGAAGTTAAGCAGCGTCGAGCGCAGTCAGTACTTGGAAACTCTGCGTGCCGTTGGCTTTTTCACTTTTATTTCCTCTTTTAAATTCCATCAGATATGAAAAAAGCAAACATATCTTCTTTTTGTTATTGTTTTATAAAGATGAAGGTTTTTAAATTCAAATTATTAAATAGCACTCTCGGCAACGGCCATATCACGCTGAAAACACCGGTTCTCGTCCGATCACCGAAGTTAAGGAGCGTCGAGCGCAGTCAGTACTTGGGAGGGAGACCACTTAGGAACACTGCGTTTCGTTGGCTTTTTCACTTTTTTTTTCCTCTTTTAAATTTTAATAGATATGAAAAAAGCAAACATGTTTTCTTTTTGTTATTGTTTTAAAATGATGAAGGTCAATTTGTCTCACTTAATTTAAATTCGAATTATTATCTAGCACTCTTGGCATAGGCCATATCACGCTGAAAACACCGGTTCTCGTCGGATCAGCGAAGTTAAGCAGCGTCGAGCGCAGTCAGTACTTGGGAGGGAGACCACTTAGGAACACTGCGTGCCGTTGGCTTTTTCACTTTTTTTCCTCTTTTAAATTCCAATAGATATGAAAAAAGCAAACATATTTTCTTTTTGTTATTGTTTTAAAAAGATGATGGTTAATTTGTCTCACTTAATTTAAATTCGAATTATTATCTAGCACTCTCGGCAACGGCCATATCACGCTGAAAACACCGGTTCTCGTCCGATCACCGAAGTTAAGCAGCGTCGAGCGCAGTCAGTACTTGGGAGGGAGACCACTTAGGAACACTGCGTGCCGTTGGCTTTTTCACTTTTTTTTCCTCTTTTAAATTCCAAAAGATATGAAAAAAGCAAACATATTTTCTTTTTGTTATTGTTTTAAAAAGATGATGGTTAATTTGTCTCACTTAATTTAAATTCGAATTATTATCTAGCACTCTCGGCAACGGCCATATCACGCTGAAAACACCGGTTCTCGTCCGATCACCGAAGTTAAGCAGCGTCGAGCGCAGTCAGTACTTGGAAACTTTGCGTGCCGTTGGCTTTTTCACTTTTATTTCCTCTTTTAAATTCCATGAGATATGAAAAAAGCAAACATCTTCTTTTTCTTATTGATTTATAAAGATGAAGGTTAATTAAATTCGAATTATTATCTAGCACTCTCGGCAACGGCCATATCACGCTGAAAACACCGGTTCTCGTCCGATCACCGAAGTTAAGCAGCGTCGAGCGCAGTCAGTACATGGGAGGGAGACCACTTAGGAACACTGCGTGCCGTTGGCTTTTTCACTTTTTTTCCTCTTTTAAATTCCAATAGATATGAAAAAAGCCAACATATTTTCTTTTTGTTATTGTTTTAAAAAGATGAAGGTTAATTTGTCTCACTTAATTTAAATTCGAATTATTAAATAGCACTCTCGGCAACGGCCATATCACGCTGAAAACACCGGTTCTCGTCCGATCACCGAAGTTAAGCAGCGTCGAGCGCAGTCAGTACTTGCGAGGGAGACCACTTAGGAAAACTGGGTGCCGTTGACTTTTTCACTTTTTTTTCCTCTTTTAAATTCCTATAGATATGAAAAAAGCAAACATATTTTCTTTTTGTTATTGTTTTAAAAAGATGAAGGTCAATTTGTCTCACTTAATTTAAATTCGAATTATTATCTAGCACTGTCGGCAACGGCCATATCACGCTGAAAACACCGGTTCTCGTCGGATCACCGAAGTTAAGCAGCGTCGAGCGCAGTCAGTACTTGGGAGGGAGACCACTTAGGAACACTGCGTGCCGTTGGCTTTTTCACTTTTTTTTCCTCTTTTAAATTCAATAGATATGAAAAAAGCAAACATATTTTCTTTTTGTTATTGTTTTAAAAAGATGATGGTTAATTTGTCTCACTTATTTTAAATTCGAATTATTATCTAGCACTCTCGGCAACGGCCATATCACGCTGAAAACACCGGTTCTCGTCCGATCACCGAAGTTAAGCAGCGTCGAGCGCAGTCAGTACTTGGAAACTTTGCGTGCCGTTGGCTTTTTCACTTTTATTTCCTCTTTTAAATTCCATGAGATATGAAAAAAGCAAACATCTTCTTTTTCTTATTGATTTATAAAGATGAAGGTTAATTAAATTCGAATTATTAAATAGCACTCTCGGCAACGGCCATATCACGCTGAAAACACCGGTTCTCGTCCGATCACCGAAGTTAAGCAGCGTCGAGCGCAGTCAGTACTTGCGAGGGAGACCACTTAGGAAAACTGGGTGCCGTTGACTTTTTCACTTTTGTTTCCTCTTTTAAATTCCTATAGATATGAAAAAAGCAAACATATTTTCTTTTTGTTATTGTTTTAAAAAGATGAAGGTCAATTTGTCTCACTTAATTTAAATTCGAATTATTATCTAGCACTGTCGGCTACGGCAATATCACGCTGAAAACACCGGTTCTCGTCGGATCACCGAAGTTAAGCAGCGTCGAGCGCAGTCAGTTCTTGGGAGGGAGACCACTTAGGAACACTGCGTGCCGTTGGCTTTTTCACTTTTTTTTCCTCTTTTAAATTCCGATAGATATGAAAAAAGCAAACATATTTTCTTTTTGTTATTGTTTTAAAAAGATGATGGTTAATTTGTCTCACTTAATTTAAATTCGAATTATTATCTAGCACTCTCGGCAACGGCCATATCACGCTGAAAACACCGGTTCTCGTCCGATCACCGAAGTTAAGCAGCGTCGAGCGCAGTCAGTACTTGGAAACTTTGCGTGCCGTTGGCTTTTTCACTTTTATTTCCTCTTTTAAATTCCATGAGATATGAAAAAAGCAAACATATCTTCTTTTTCTTATTGATTTATAAAGATGAATGTTAATTAAATTCGAATTATTAAATAGCACTCTCGGCAACGGCCATATCACGCTGAAAACACCGGTTCTCGTCCGATCACCGAAGTTAAGCAGCGTCGAGCGCAGTCAGTACTTGGGAGGGAGACCACTTAGGAACACTGCGTGCCGTTGGCTTTTTCACTTTTTTTTCCTCTTTTAAATTCCAAAAGATATGAAAAAAGCAAACATATTTTCTTTTTGTTATTGTTTTAAAAAGATGATGGTTAATTTGTCTCACTTAATTTAAATTCGAATTATTATCTAGCACTCTCGGCAAGGGCCATATCACGCTGAAAACACCGGTTCTCGTCCGATCACCGAAGTTAAGCAGCGTCGAGCGCAGTCAGTACTTGGAAACTTTGCGTGCCGTTGGCTTTTTCACTTTTATTTCCTCTTTTAAATTCCATGAGATATGAAAAAAGCAAACATCTTCTTTTTCTTATTGATTTATAAAGATGAAGGTTAATTAAATTCGAATTATTATCTAGCACTCTCGGCAACGGCCATATCACGCTGAAAACACCGGTTCTCGTCCGATCACCGAAGTTAAGCAGCGTCGAGCGCAGTCAGTACTTGGGAGGGAGACCACTTAGGAACACTGCGTGCCGTTGGCTTTTTCACTTTTTTTTCCTCTTTTAAATTCCAATATATATGAAAAAAGCAAACATATTTTCTTTTTGTTATTGTTTTAAAAAGATGATGGTTAATTTGTCTCACTTAATTTAAATTCGAATTATTATCTAGCACTCTCGGCAACGGCCATATCACGCTGAAAACACCGGTTCTCGTCCGATCACCGAAGTTAAGCAGCGTCGAGCGCAGTCAGTATTTGGAAACTTTGCGTGCCGTTGGCTTTTTCACTTTTATTTCCTCTTTTAAATTCCATGAGATATGAAAAAAGCAAACATCTTCTTTTTCTTATTGATTTATAAAGATGAAGGTTAATTAAATTCGAATTATTATCTAGCACTCTCGGCAACGGCCATATCACGCTGAAAACACCGGTTCTCGTCCGATCACCGAAGTTAAGCAGCGTCGAGCGCAGTCAGTACATGGGAGGGAGACCACTTAGGAACACTGCGTGCCGTTGGCTTTTTCACTTTTTTTTCCTCTTTTAAATTCCAATAGATATGAAAAAAGCCAACATGTTTTCTTTTTGTTATTGTTTTAAAAAGATGAAGGTTAATTTGTCTCACTTAATTTAAATTCGAATTATTAAATAGCACTCTCGGCAACGGCCATATCACGCTGAAAACACCGGTTCTCGTCCGATCACCGAAGTTAAGCAGCGTCGAGCGCAGTCAGTACTTGCGAGGGAGACCACTTAGGAAAACTGGGTGCCGTTGACTTTTTCACTTTTTTTTCCTCTTTTAAATTCCTATAGATATGAAAAAAGCAAACATATTTTCTTTTTGTTATTGTTTTAAAAAGATGAAGGTCAATTTGTCTCACTTAATTTAAATTCGAATTATTATCTAGCACTGTCGGCAACGGCCATATCACGCTGAAAACACCGGTTCTCGTCGGATCACCGAAGTTAAGCAGCGTCGAGCGCAGTCAGTACTTGGGAGGGAGACCACTTAGGAACACTGCGTGCCGTTGGCTTTTTCACTTTTTTTTCCTCTTTTAAATTCAATAGATATGAAAAAAGCAAACATATTTTCTTTTTGTTATTGTTTTAAAAAGATGATGGTTAATTTGTCTCACTTAATTTAAATTCGAATTATTATCTAGCACTCTCGGCAACGGCCATATCACGCTGAAAACACCGGTTCTCGTCCGATCACCGAAGTTAAGCAGCGTCGAGCGCAGTCAGTACTTGGAAACTTTGCGTGCCGTTGGCTTTTTCGCTTTTATTTCCTCTTTTAAATTCTATGAGATATGAAAAAAGCAAACATCTTCTTTTTCTTATTGATTTATAAAGATGAAGGTTAATTAAATTCGAATTATTAAATAGCACTCTCGGCAACGGCCATATCACGCTGAAAACACCGGTTCTCGTCCGATCACCGAAGTTAAGCAGCGTCGAGCGCAGTCAGTACTTGCGAGGGAGACCACTTAGGAAAACTGGGTGCCGTTGACTTTTTCACTTTTGTTTCCTCTTTTAAATTCCTATAGATATGAAAAAAGCAAACATATTTTCTTTTTGTTATTGTTTTAAAAAGATGAAGGTCAATTTGTCTCACTTAATTTAAATTCGAATTATTATCTAGCACTGTCGGCTACGGCAATATCACGCTGAAAACACCGGTTCTCGTCGGATCACCGAAGTTAAGCAGCGTCGAGCGCAGTCAGTACTTGGGAGGGAGACCACTTAGGAACACTGCGTGCCGTTGGCTTTTTCACTTTTTTTTCCTCTTTTAAATTCCGATAGATATGAAAAAAGCAAACATATTTTCTTTTTGTTATTGTTTTAAAAAGATGATGGTTAATTTGTCTCACTTAATTTAAATTCGAATTATTATCTAGCACTCTCGGCAACGGCCATATCACGCTGAAAACACCGGTTCTCGTCCGATCACCGAAGTTAAGCAGCGTCGAGCGCAGTCAGTACTTGGAAACTTTGCGTGCCGTTGGCTTTTTCACTTTTATTTCCTCTTTTAAATTCCATGAGATATGAAAAAAGCAAACATATCTTCTTTTTCTTATTGATTTATAAAGATGAATGTTAATTAAATTCGAATTATTAAATAGCACTCTCGGCAACGGCCATATCACGCTGAAAACACCGGTTCTCGTCCGATCACCGAAGTTAAGCAGCGTCGAGCGCAGTCAGTACTTGGGAGGGAGACCACTTAGGAACACTGCGTGCCGTTGGCTTTTTCACTTTTTTTTCCTCTTTTAAATTCCAAAAGATATGAAAAAAGCAAACATATTTTCTTTTTGTTATTGTTTTAAAAAGATGATGGTTAATTTGTCTCACTTAATTTAAATTCGAATTATTATCTAGCACTCTCGGCAACGGCCATATCACGCTGAAAACACCGGTTCTCGTCCGATCACCGAAGTTAAGCAGCGTCGAGCGCAGTCAGTACTTGGAAACTTTGCGTGCCGTTGGCTTTTTCACTTTTATTTCCTCTTTTAAATTCCATGAGATATGAAAAAAGCAAACATCTTCTTTTTCTTATTGATTTATAAAGATGAAGGTTAATTAAATTCGAATTATTATCTAGCACTCTCGGCAACGGCCATATCACGCTAAAAACACCGGTTCTCGTCCGATCACCGAAGTTAAGCAGCGTCGAGCGCAGTCAGTACTTGGGAGGGAGACCACTTAGGAACACTGCGTGCCGTTGGCTTTTTCACTTTTTTTTCCTCTTTTAAATTCCAATATATATGAAAAAAGCAAACATATTTTCTTTTTGTTATTGTTTTAAAAAGATGATGGTTAATTTGTCTCACTTAATTTAAATTCGAATTATTATCTAGCACTCTCGGCAACGGCCATATCACGCTGAAAACACCGGTTCTCGTCCGATCACCGAAGTTAAGCAGCGTCGAGCGCAGTCAGTATTTGGAAACTTTGCGTGCCGTTGGCTTTTTCACTTTTATTTCCTCTTTTAAATTCCATGAGATATGAAAAAAGCAAACATCTTCTTTTTCTTATTGATTTATAAAGATGAAGGTTAATTAAATTCGAATTATTATCTAGCACTCTCGGCAACGGCCATATCACGCTGAAAACACCGGTTCTCGTCCGATCACCGAAGTTAAGCAGCGTCGAGCGCAGTCAGTACATGGGAGGGAGACCACTTAGGAACACTGCGTGCCGTTGGCTTTTTCACTTTTTTTTCCTCTTTTAAATTCCAATAGATATGAAAAAAGCCAACATGTTTTCTTTTTGTTATTGTTTTAAAAAGATGAAGGTTAATTTGTCTCACTTAATTTAAATTCGAATTATTAAATAGCACTCTCGGCAACGGCCATATCACGCTGAAAACACCGGTTCTCGTCCGATCACCGAAGTTAAGCAGCGTCGAGCGCAGTCAGTACTTGCGAGGGAGACCACTTAGGAAAACTGGGTGCCGTTGACTTTTTCACTTTTTTTTCCTCTTTTAAATTCCTATAGATATGAAAAAAGCAAACATATTTTCTTTTTGTTATTGTTTTAAAAAGATGAAGGTCAATTTGTCTCACTTAATTTAAATTCGAATTATTATCTAGCACTGTCGGCAACGGCCATATCACGCTGAAAACACCGGTTCTCGTCGGATCACCGAAGTTAAGCAGCGTCGAGCGCAGTCAGTACTTGGGAGGGAGACCACTTAGGAACACTGCGTGCCGTTGGCTTTTTCACTTTTTTTTCCTCTTTTAAATTCAATAGATATGAAAAAAGCAAACATATTTTCTTTTTGTTATTGTTTTAAAAAGATGATGGTTAATTTGTCTCACTTAATTTAAATTCGAATTATTAAATAGCACTCTCGGCAACGGCCATATCACGCTGAAAACACCGGTTCTCGTCCGATCACCGAAGTTAAGCAGCGTCGAGCGCAGTCAGTACTTGCGAGGGAGACCACTTAGGAAAACTGGGTGCCGTTGACTTTTTCACTTTTTTTTCCTCTTTTAAATTCCTATAGATATGAAAAAAGCAAACATATTTTCTTTTTGTTATTGTTTTAAAAAGATGAAGGTCAATTTGTCTCACTTAATTTAAATTCGAATTATTATCTAGCACTGTCGGCAACGGCAATATCACGCTGAAAACACCGGTTCTCGTCGGATCACCGAAGTTAAGCAGCGTCGAGCGCAGTCAGTACTTGGAAACTTTGCGTGCCGTTGGCTTTTTCACTTTTATTTCCTCTTTTAAATTCCATGAGATATGAAAAAAGCAAACATCTTCTTTTTCTTATTGATTTATAAAGATGAAGGTTAATTAAATTCGAATTATTAAATAGCACTCTCGGCAACGGCCATATCACGCTGAAAACACCGGTTCTCGTCCGATCACCGAAGTTAAGCAGCGTCGAGCGCAGTCAGTACTTGGGAGGGAGACCACTTAGGAACACTGCGTGCCGTTGGCTTTTTCACTTTTTTTTCCTCTTTTAAATTCCAATAGATATGAAAAAAGCAAACATATTTTCTTTTTGTTATTGTTTTAAAAAGATGAAGGTTAATTTGTCTCACTTAATTTAAATTCGAATTATTAAATAGCACTCTCGGCAACGGCCATATCACGCTGAAAACACCGGTTCTCGTCCGATCCTCGAAGTTAAGCAGCGTCGAGCGCAGTCAGTACTTGGGAGGGAGACCACTTAGGAACACTGCGTGCCGTTGGCTTTTTCACTTTTATTTCCTCTTTTAAATTCCAATAGAAATGAAAAAAGCAAACTTATTTTCTTTTTGTTATTGTTTTAAAAAGATGAAGGTTAATTTGTCTCACTTAATTTAAATTCGAATTATTAACTAGCACTCTCGCCAACGGCCATATCGCGCTGAAAACACCGGTTCTAGTCCTATCACCGAAGTTAAGCAGCGTCGAGCGCAGTCAGTGATCCGACGAGAACCGGTGTTTTCAGCGTGATATGGCCGTTGCCGAGAGTGCTAGATAATAATTCGAATTTAAATTAAGTGAGACAAATTGACCATCTTTTTAAAACAATAACAAAAAGAAAATATGTTTGCTTTTTTCATATCTATAGGAATTTAAAAGAGGAAAAAAAAGTGAAAAAGCCAACGGCACGCAGTGTTCCTAAGTGGTCTCCTCCCAAGTACTGACTGCGCTCGACGCTGCTTAACTTCGGTGATCGGACGAGAACCGGTGTTTTCAGCGTGATATGGCCGTTGCCGAGAGTGCTATTTAATAATTCGAATTTAAATTAAGTGAGACAAATTGACCATCTTTTTAAAACAATAACAAAAAGAAAATATGTTTGCTTTTTTCATATCTATAGGAATTTAAAAGAGGAAAAAAAAGTGAAAAAGCCAACGGCACGCAGTGTTCCTAAGTGGTCTCCTCCCAAGTACTGACTGCGCTCGACGCTGCTTAACTTCGGTGATCGGACGAGAACCGGTGTTTTCAGCGTGATATGGCCGTTGCCGAGAGTGCTATTTAATAATTCGAATTTAAATTAAGTGAGACAAATTAACCTTCATCTTTTTAAAACAATAACAAAAAGATAATATGTTTGCTTTTTTCATATCTATAGGAATTTAAAAGAGGAAAAAAAAGTGAAAAAGCCAACGGCGCGCAGTGTTCCTAAGTGGTCTCCCTCCCAAGTACTGACTGCGCTCGACGCTGCTTAACTTCGGTGATCCGACGAGAACCGGTGTTTTCAGCGTGATATGGCCGTTGCCGAGAGTGCTAGATAATAATTCGAACTTAAATTAAGTGAGACAAATTGACCTTCATCTTTTTAAAACAATAACAAAAAGAAAATATGTTTGCTTTTTTCATATCTATAGGAATTTAAAAGAGGAAAAAAAGTGAAAAAGCCAACGGAACGCAGTGTTCCTAAGTGGTCTCCCTCCCAAGTACTGACTGCGCTCGACGCTGCTTAACTTCGGTTATCGGACGAGAACCGGTGTTTTCAGCGTGATATGGCCGTTGCCGAGAGTGCTATTTAATAATTCGAATATAATTAACCTTCATCTTTATAAATCAATAAGAAAAAGAAGATATGTTTGCTTTTTTCATATCTCATGGAATTTAAAAGAGGAAATAAAAGTGAAAAAGCCAACGGCACGCAAAGTTTCCAAGTACTGACTGCGCTTGACGCTGCTAAACTTCGGTGATCGGACGAGAACCGGTGTTTTCAGCGTGATATGGCCGTTGCCGAGAGTGCTAGATAATAATTCGAATTTAAATTAAGTGAGAGAAATTAACCATCATCTTTTTAAAACAATAACAAAAAGAAAATATGTTTGCTTTTTTCATATCTATTGGAATTTAAAAGAGGAAAAAAAAGTGAAAAAGCCAACGGCGCGCAGTGTTCCTAAGTGGTCTCCCTCCCAAGTACTGACTGCGCTCGAAGCTGCTTAACTTCGGTGATCCGACGAGAACCGGTGTTTTCAGCGTGATATGGCCGTTGCCGAGAGTGCTAGATAATAATTCGAACTTAAATTAAGTGAGACAAATTGAACTTCATCTTTTTAAAACAATAACAAAAAGAAAATATGTTTGCTTTTTTCATATCTATAGGAATTTAAAAGAGGAAAAAAAGTGAAAAAGCCAACGGAACGCAGTGTTCCTAAGTGGTCTCCCTCCCAAGTACTGACTGCGCTCGACGCTGCTTAACTTCGGTTATCGGACGAGAACCGGTGTTTTCAGCGTGATATGGCCGTTGCCGAGAGTGCTATTTAATAATTCGAATATAATTAACCTTCATCTTTATAAATCAATAAGAAAAAGAAGATATGTTTGCTTTTTTCATATCTCATGGAATTTAAAAGAGGAAATAAAAGTGAAAAAGCCAACGGCACGCAAAGTTTCCAAGTACTGACTGCGCTCGACGCTGCTAAACTTCGGTGATCGGACGAGAACCGGTGTTTTCAGCGTGATATGGCCGTTGCCGAGAGTGCTAGATAATAATTCGAATTTAAATTAAGTGAGAGAAATTAACCATCATCTTTTTAAAACAATAACAAAAAGAAAATATGTTTGCTTTTTTCATATCTATTGGAATTTAAAAGAGGAAAAAAAAGTGAAAAAGCCAACGGCTCGCAGTGTTCCTAAGTGGTCTCCCGCACAAGTACTGACTGGGCTCGACGCTGCTTAACTTCGGTGATCGGACGAGAAACGGTGTTTTCAGCGTGATATGGCCGTTGCCGAGAGTGCTATTTAATAATTTGAGTTTAATTAACCTTCATCTTTATAAATCAATAAGAAAAAGAAGATATGTTTGCTTTTTTCATATCTGATGGAATTTAAAAGAGGAAATAAAAGTGAAGATGCCAACGCCACGCAAAGTTTCCAAGTACTGTCTGCGCTCGACGCTGCTTAACTTCGGTGATCGGACGAGAACCGGTGTTTTCAGCGTGATATGGCCGTTGCCGAGAGTGCTATTTAATAATTCGAATTTAAATTAAGTGAGACAAATTAACCTTCATCTTTTTAAAACAATAACAAAAAGAAAATATGTTGGCTTTTTTCATATCTATTGGAATTTAAAAGAGGAAAAAAAAGTGAAAAAGCCAACGGCTCGCAGTGTTCCTAAGTGGTCTCCCTCCCAAGTACTGACTGCGCTCGACGCTGCTTAACTTCTCGGATCCGACGAGAACCGGTGTTTTCAGCGTGATATGGCCGTTGCCGAGAGTGCTAGATAATAATTCGAATTTAAATTAAGTGAGACAAATTGACCTTCATCTTTTTAAAACAATAACAAAAAGAAAATATGTTTGCTTTTTTCATATCTATAGGAATTTAAAAGAGGAAAAAAAGTGAAAAAGCCAACGGCACGCAGTGTTCCTAAGTGGTCTCCTCCCAAGTACTGACTGCGCTCGACGCTGCTTAACTTCGGTGATCGGACGAGAACCGGTGTTATCAGCGTGATATGGCCGTTGCCGAGAGTGCTATTTAATAATTCGAATTTAAATTAAGTGAGAAAATTAACCTTCATCTTTTTAAAACAATAACAAAAAGAAAATATGTTGGCTTTTTTCATATCTATTGGAATTTAAAAGTGGAAAAAAAAGTGAAAAAGCCAACTTCGCGCAGTGTTCCTACGTGGTCTCCCTCCCAAGTACTGACTGCGCTCGACGCTGCTTAACTTCGGAGATCCGACGAGAACCGGTGTTTTCAGCGTGATATGGCCGTTGCCGAGAGTGCTAGATAATAATTCGAATTTAAATTAAGTGAGACAAATTGACCTTCATCTTTTTAAAACAATAACAAAAAGTAAATATGTTTGCTTTTTTCATATCTATAGGAATTTAAAAGAGGAAAAAAAAGTGAAAAAGCCAACGGCACGCAGTGTTCCTAAGTGGTCTCCCTCCCAAGTACTGACTGCGCTCGACGCTGCTTAACTTCGGGGATCCGACGAGAACCGGTGTTTTCAGCGTGATATGGCCGTTGCCGAGAGTGCTAGATAATAATTCGAATTTAAATTAAGTGAGACAAATTGACCTTCATCTTTTTAAAACAATAACAAAAAGAAAATATGTTTGCTTTTTTCATATCTATAGGAATTTAAAAGAGGAAAAAAAAGTGAAAAAGCCAACGGCACGCAGTGTTCCTAAGTGGTCTCCTCCCAAGTACTGACTGCGCTCGACGCTGCTTAACTTCGGTGATCGGACGAGAACCGGTGTTATCAGCGTGATATGGCCGTTGCCGAGAGTGCTATTTAATAATTCGAATTTAAATTAAGTGAGAAAATTAACCTTCATCTTTTTAAAACAATAACAAAAAGAAAATATGTTGGCTTTTTTCATATCTATTGGAATTTAAAAGAGGAAAAAAAAGTGAAAAAGCCAACTTCGCGCAGTGTTCCTAAGTGGTCTCCCTCCAAAGTACTGACTGCGCTCGACGCTGCTTAACTTCGGAGATCCGACGAGAACCGGTGTTTTCAGCGTGATATGGCCGTTGCCGAGAGTGCTAGATAATAATTCGAATTTAAATTAAGTGAGACAAATTGACCTTCATCTTTTTAAAACAATAACAAAAAGTAAATATGTTTGCTTTTTTCATATCTATAGGAATTTAAAAGAGGAAAAAAAAGTGAAAAAGCCAACGGCACGCAAAGTTTCCAAGTACCTACTGCGCTCGACGCTGCTTAACTTCGGTGATCGGACGAGAACCGGTGTTTTTAGCGTGATATGGCTGTTGCCGAGAGTGCTAGATAATAATTCGAATTTAAATTAAGTGAGACAAATTAACCATCATCTTTTTAAAACAATAACAAAAAGAAAATATGTTTGCTTTTTTCATATCTATTGGAATTTAAAAGAGGAAAAAAAATTGAAAAAGCCAACGGCACGCAGTGTTCCTAAGTGGTCTCCCTCCCAAGTACTGACTGCGCTCGACGCTGCTTAACTTCGGTGATCCGACGAGAACCGGTGTTTTCAGCGTGATATGGCCGTTGCCGAGAGTGCTATTTAATAATTCGAATTTAAATTAAGTGAGACAAATTGACCTTCATCTTTTTAAAACAATAACAAAAAGAAAATATGTTTGCTTTTTTCATATCTATAGGAATTTAAAAGAGGAAAAAAAAGTGAAAAAGCCAACGGCACGCAGTGTTCCTAAGTGGTCTCCTCCCAAGTACTGACTGCGCTCGACGCTGCTTAACTTCGGTGATCGGACGAGAACCGGTGTTTTCAGCGTGATATGGCCGTTGCCGAGAGTGCTATTTAATAATTCGAATTTAAATTAGTTGAGACAAATTAACCTTCATCTTTTTAAAACAATAACAAAAAGAAAATATGTTGGCTTTTTTCATATCTATTGGAATTTAAAAGAGGAAAAAAAGTGAAAAAGCCAACGGCGCGCAGTGTTCCTAAGTGGTCTCCCTCCCAAGTACTGACTGCGCTCGACGCTGCTTAACTTCGGTGATCCGACGAGAACCGGTGTTTTCAGCGTGATATGGCCGTTGCCGAGAGTGCTAGATAATAATTCGAACTTAAATTAAGTGAGACAAATTGACCTTCATCTTTTTAAAACAATAACAAAAAGAAAATATGTGTGCTTTTTTCATATCTATAGGAATTTAAAAGAGGAAAAAAAGTGAAAAAGCCAACGGAACGCAGTGTTCCTAAGTGGTCTCCCTCCCAAGTACTGACTGCGCTCGACGCTGCTTAACTTCGGTTATCGGACGAGAACCGGTGTTTTCAGCGTGATATGGCCGTTGCCGAGAGTGCTATTTAATAATTCGAATATAATTAACCTTCATCTTTATAAATCAATAAGAAAAAGAAGATATGTTTGCTTTTTTCATATCTCATGGAATTTAAAAGAGGAAATAAAAGTGAAAAAGCCAACGGCACGCAAAGTTTCCAAGTACTGACTGCGCTCGACGCTGCTAAACTTCGGTGATCGGACGAGAACCGGTGTTTTCAGCGTGATATGGCCGTTGCCGAGAGTGCTAGATAATAATTCGAATTTAAATTAAGTGAGAGAAATTAACCATCATCTTTTTAAAACAATAACAAAAAGAAAATATGTTTGCTTTTTTCATATCTATTGGAATTTAAAAGAGGAAAAAAAAGTGAAAAAGCCAACGGCGCGCAGTGTTCCTAAGTGGTCTCCCTCCCAAGTACTGACTGCGCTCGACGCTGCTTAACGTCGGTGATCCGACGAGAACCGGTGTTTTCAGCGTGATATGGCCGTTGCCGAGAGTGCTAGATAATAATTCGAACTTAAATTAAGTGAGACAAATTGACCTTCATCTTTTTAAAACAATAACAAAAAGAAAATATGTTTGCTTTTTTCATATCTATAGGAATTTAAAAGAGGAAAAAAAGTGAAAAAGCCAACGGAACGCAGTGTTCCTAAGTGGTCTCCCTCCCAAGTACTGACTGCGCTCGACGCTGCTTAACTTCGGTTATCGGACGAGAACCGGTGTTTTCAGCGTGATATGGCCGTTGCCGAGAGTGCTATTTAATAATTCGAATATAATTAACCTTCATCTTTATAAATCAATAGGAAAAAGAAGATATGTTTGCTTTTTTCATATCTCATGGAATTTAAAAGAGGAAATAAAAGTGAAAAAGCCTACGGCACGCAAAGTTTCCAAGTACTGACTGCGCTCGACGCTGCTAAACTTCGGTGATCGGACGAGAACCGGTGTTTTCAGCGTGATATGGCCGTTGCCGAGAGTGCTAGATAATAATTCGAATTTAAATTAAGTGAGAGAAATTAACCATCATCTTTTTAAAACAATAACAAAAAGAAAATATGTTTGCTTTTTTCATATCTATTGGAATTTAAAAGAGGAAAAAAAAAGTGAAAAAGCCAACGGCACGCAGTGTTCCTAAGTGGTCTCCCTCCCAAGTACTGACTGCGCTCGACGCTGCTTAACTTCGGTGATCCGACGAGAACCGGTGTTTTCAGCGTGATATGGCCGTTGCCGAGAGTGCTATTTAATAATTCGAATTTAAATTAAGTGAGACAAATTGACCTTCATCTTTTTAAAACAATAACAAAAAGAAAATATGTTTGCTTTTTTCATATCTATAGGAATTTAAAAGAGGAAAAAAAAGTGAAAAAGCCAACGGCACGCAGTGTTCCTAAGTGGTCTCCTCCCAAGTACTGACTGCGCTCGACGCTGCTTAACTTCGGTGATCGGACGAGAACCGGTGTTTTCAGCGTGATATGGCCGTTGCCGAGAGTGCTATTTAATAATTCGAATTTAAATTAAGTGAGACAAATTAACCTTCATCTTTTTAAAACAATAACAAAAAGATAATATGTTTGCTTTTTTCATATCTATAGGAATTTAAAAGAGGAAAAAAAAGTGAAAAAGCCAACGGCACGCAGTGTTCCTAAGTGGTCTCCCTCCCAAGTACTGACTGCGCTCGACGCTGCTTAACTTCGGTGATCCGACGAGAACCGGTGTTTTCAGCGTGATATGGCCGTTGCCGAGAGTGCTAGATAATAATTCGAACTTAAATTAAGTGAGACAAATTGACCTTCATCTTTTTAAAACAATAACAAAAAGAAAATATGTTTGCTTTTTTCATATCTATAGGAATTTAAAAGAGGAAAAAAAGTGAAAAAGCCAACGGAACGCAGTGTTCCTAAGTGGTCTCCCTCCCAAGTACTGACTGCGCTCGACGCTGCTTAACTTCGGTTATCGGACGAGAACCGGTGTTTTCAGCGTGATATGGCCGTTGCCGAGAGTGCTATTTAATAATTCGAATATAATTAACCTTCATCTTTATAAATCAATAAGAAAAAGAAGATATGTTTGCTTTTTTCATATCTCATGGAATTTAAAAGAGGAAATAAAAGTGAAAAAGCCAACGGCACGCAAAGTTTCCAAGTACTGACTGCGCTCGACGCTGCTAAACTTCGGTTATCGGACGAGAACCGGTGTTTTCAGCGTGATATGGCCGTTGCCGAGAGTGCTAGATAATAATTCGAATTTAAATTAAGTGAGAGAAATTAACCATCATCTTTTTAAAACAATAACAAAAAGAAAATATGTTTGCTTTTATCATATCTATTGGAATTTAAAAGAGGAAAAAAAAGTGAAAAAGCCAACGGCACGCAGTGTTCCTAAGTGGTCTCCCTCCCAAGTACTGACTGCGCTCGACGCTGCTTAACTTCGGTGATCCGACGAGAACCGGTGTTTTCAGCGTGATATGGCCGTTGCCGAGAGTGCTATTTAATAATTCGAATTTAATTAACCTTCATCTTTATAAATCAATAAGAAAAAGAAGATGTTTGCTTTTTTCATATCTCATGGAATTTAAAAGAGGAAATAAAAGTGAAAAAGCCAACGGCACGCAAAGTTTCCAAGTACTGACTGCGCTCGACGCTGCTTAACTTCGGTGATCGGACGAGAACCGGTGTTTTCAGCGTGATATGGCCGTTGCCGAGAGTGCTAGATAATAATTCGAATTTAAATTAAGTGAGACAAATTAACCATCATCTTTTTAAAACAATAACAAAAAGAAAATATGTTTGCTTTTTTCATATCTATTGGAATTTAAAAGAGGAAAAAAAATTGAAAAAGCCAACGGCACGCAGTGTTCCTAAGTGGTCTCCCTCCCAAGTACTGACTGCGCTCGACGCTGCTTAACTTCGGTGATCCGACGAGAACCGGTGTTTTCAGCGTGATATGGCCGTTGCCGAGAGTGCTATTTAATAATTCGAATTTAAATTAAGTGAGACAAATTGACCATCTTTTTAAAACAATAACAAAAAGAAAATATGTTTGCTTTTTTCATATCTATAGGAATTTAAAAGAGGAAAAAAAAGTGAAAAAGCCAACGGCACGCAGTGTTCCTAAGTGGTCTCCTCCCAAGTACTGACTGCGCTCGACGCTGCTTAACTTCGGTGATCGGACGAGAACCGGTGTTTTCAGCGTGATATGGCCGTTGCCGAGAGTGCTATTTAATAATTCGAATTTAAATTAAGTGAGACAAATTAACCTTCATCTTTTTAAAGCAATAACAAAAAGATAATATGTTTGCTTTTTTCATATCTATAGGAATTTAAAAGAGGAAAGAAAAGTGAAAAAGCCAACGGCACGCAGTGTTCCTAAGTGGTCTCCTCCCAAGTACTGACTGCGCTCGACGCTGCTTAACTTCGGTGATCGGACGAGAACCGGTGTTTTCAGCGTGATATGGCCGTTGCCGAGAGTGCTATTTAATAATTCGAATTTAAATTAAGTGAGACAAATTAACCTTCATCTTTTTAAAACAATAACAAAAAGATAATATGTTTGCTTTTTTCATATCTATAGGAATTTAAAAGATAAAAAAAAAGTGAAAAAGCCAACGGCACCCAGTTTTCCTAAGTGGTCTCCCTCCCAAGTACTGACTGCGCTCGACGCTGCTTAACTTCGGTGATCGGACGAGAACCGGGGTTTTCAGCGTGATATGGCCGTTGCCGAGAGTGCTATTTAATAATTCGAATTTAAATTAAGTGAGACAAATTAACCATCTTTTTAAAACAATAACAAAAAGAAAATATGTTGGCTTTTTTCATATCTATTGGAATTTAAAAGAGGAAAAAAAAGTGAAAAAGCCAACGGCGCGCAGTGTTCCTAAGTTTTCTCCCTCCCAAGTACTGACTGCGCTCGACGCTGCTTAACTTCGGTGATCCGACGAGAACCGGTGTTTTCAGCGTGATATGGCCGTTGCCGAGAGTGCTAGATAATAATTCGAACTTAAATTAAGTGAGACAAATTGACCTTCATCTTTTTAAAACAATAACAAAAAGAAAATATGTTTGCTTTTTTCATATCTATAGGAATTTAAAAGAGGAAAAAAAGTGAAAAAGCCAACGGAACGCAGTGTTCCTAAGTGGTCTCCCTCCCAAGTACTGACTGCGCTCGACGCTGCTTAACTTCGGTTATCGGACGAGAACCGGTGTTTTCAGCGTGATATGGCCGTTGCCGAGAGTGCTATTTAATAATTCGAATATAATTAACCTTCATCTTTATAAATCAATAAGAAAAAGAAGATATGTTTGCTTTTTTCATATCTCATGGAATTTAAAAGAGGAAATAAAAGTGAAAAAGCCAACGGCACGCAAAGTTTCCAAGTACTGACTGCGCTCGACGCTGCTAAACTTCGGTGATCGGACGAGAACCGGTGTTTTCAGCGTGGTATGGCCGTTGCCGAGAGTGCTAGATAATAATTCGAATTTAAATTAAGTGAGAGAAAATAACCATCATCTTTTTCAAACAATAACAAAAAGAAAATATGTTTGCTTTTTTCATATCTATTGGAATTTAAAAGAGGAAAGAAAAGTGAAAAAGCCAACGGCACGCAGTGTTCCTAAGTGGTCTCCTCCCAAGTACTGACTGCGCTCGACGCTGCTTAACTTCGGTGATCGGACGAGAACCGGTGTTTTCAGCGTGATATGGCCGTTGCCGAGAGTGCTATTTAATAATTCGAATTTAAATTAAGTGAGACAAATTAACCTTCATCTTTTTAAAACAATAACAAAAAGATAATATGTTTGCTTTTTTCATATCTATAGGAATTTAAAAGAGGAAAAAAAAGTGAAAAAGCCAACGGCACCCAGTTTTCCTAAGTGGTCTCCCTCCCAAGTACTGACTGCGCTCGACGCTGCTTAACTTCGGTGATCGGACGAGAACCGGTGTTTTCAGCGTGATATGGCCGTTGCCGAGAGTGCTATTTAATAATTCGAATTTAAATTAAGTGAGACAAATTAACCATCTTTTTAAAACAATAACAAAAAGAAAATATGTTGGCTTTTTTCATATCTATTGGAATTTAAAAGAGGAAAAAAAAGTGAAAAAGCCAACGGCGCGCAGTGTTCCTAAGTTTTCTCCCTCCCAAGTACTGACTGCGCTCGACGCTGCTTAACTTCGGTGATCCGACGAGAACCGGTGTTTTCAGCGTGATATGGCCGTTGCCGAGAGTGCTAGATAATAATTCGAACTTAAATTAAGTGAGACAAATTGACCTTCATCTTTTTAAAACAATAACAAAAAGAAAATATGTTTGCTTTTTTCATATCTATAGGAATTTAAAAGAGGAAAAAAAGTGAAAAAGCCAACGGAACGCAGTGTTCCTAAGTGGTCTCCCTCCCAAGTACTGACTGCGCTCGACGCTGCTTAACTTCGGTTATCGGACGAGAACCGGTGTTTTCAGCGTGATATGGCCGTTGCCGAGAGTGCTATTTAATAATTCGTATATAATTAACCTTCATCTTTATAAATCAATAAGAAAAAGAAGATATGTTTGCTTTTTTCATATCTCATGGAATTTAAAAGAGGAAATAAAAGTGAAAAAGCCAACGGCACGCAAAGTTTCCAAGTACTGACTGCGCTCGACGCTGCTAAACTTCGGTGATCGGACGAGAACCGGTGTTTTCAGCGTGGTATGGCCGTTGCCGAGAGTGCTAGATAATAATTCGAATTTAAATTAAGTGAGAGAAAATAACCATCATCTTTTTCAAACAATAACAAAAAGAAAATATGTTTGCTTTTTTCATATCTATTGGAATTTAAAAGAGGAAAAAAAAGTGAAAAAGCCAACGGCACGCAGTGTTCCTAAGTGGTCTCCCTCCCAAGTACTGACTGCGCTCGACGCTGCTTAACTTCGGTGATCGGACGAGAACCGGTGTTTTCAGCGTGATATGGCCGTTGCCGAGAGTGCTAGATAATAATTCGAATTTAAATTAAGTGAGACAAATTAACCTTCATCTTTTTAAAACAATAACAAAAAGAAAATATGTTTGCTTTTTTCATATCTATTGGAATTTAAAAGAGGAAAAAAAAGTGAAAAAGCCAACGGCACGCAGTGTTCCTAAGTGGTCTCCCTCCCAAGTACTGACTGCGCTCGACGCTGCTTAACTTCGGTGATCGGACGAGAACCGGTGTTTTCAGCGTGATATGGCCGTTGCCGAGAGTGCTAGATAATAATTCGAACTTAAATTAAGTGAGACAAATTGACCTTCATCTTTTTAAAACAATAACAAAAAGAAAATATGTTTGCTTTTTTCATATCTATAGGAATTTAAAAGAGGAAAAAAAGTGAAAAAGCCAACGGAACGCAGTGTTCCTAAGTGGTCTCCCTCCCAAGTACTGACTGCGCTCGACGATGCTTAACTTCGGTTATCGGACGAGAACCGGTGTTTTCAGCGTGATATGGCCGTTGCCGAGAGTGCTATTTAATAATTCGAATATAATTAACCTTCATCTTTATAAATCAATAAGAAAAAGAAGATATGTTTGCTTTTTTCATATCTCATGGAATTTAAAAGAGGAAATAAAAGTGAAAAAGCCAACGGCACGCAAAGTTTCCAAGTACTGACTGCGCTCGACGCTGCTAAACTTCGGTGATCGGACGAGAACCGGTGTTTTCAGCGTGGTATGGCCGTTGCCGAGAGTGCTAGATAATAATTCGAATTTAAATTAAGTGAGAGAAAATAACCATCATCTTTTTCAAACAATAACAAAAAGAAAATATGTTTGCTTTTTTCATATCTATTGGAATTTAAAAGAGGAAAAAAAAGTGAAAAAGCCAACGGCACGCAGTGTTCCTAAGTGGTCTCTCTCCCAAGTACTGACTGCGCTCGACGCTGCTTTACTTCGGTGATCGGACGAGAACCGGTGTTTTCAGCGTGATATGGCCGTTGCCGAGAGTGCTTTTTAATAATTCGAATTTAAATTAAGTGAGACAAATTAACCTTCATCTTTTTAAAACAATAACAAAAAGAAAATATGTTTGCTTTTTTCATATCTATTGGAATTTAAAAGAGGAAAAAAAAGTGAAAAAGCCAACGGCACGCAGTGTTCCTAAGTGGTCTCCCTCCCAAGTACTGACTGCGCTCGACGCTGCTTAACTTCGGTGATCGGACGAGAACCGGTGTTTTCAGCGTGATATGGCCGTTGCCGAGAGTGCTATTTAATAATTCGAATTTAATTAACCTTCATCTTTATAAATCAATAAGAAAAAGAAGATGTTTGCTTTTTTCATATCTCATGGAATTTAAAAGAGGAAATAAAAGTGAAAAAGCCAACGGCACGCAAAGTTTCCAAGTACTGACTGCGCTCGACGCTGCTTAACTTCGGTGATCGGACGAGAACCGGTGTTTTCAGCGTGATATGGCCGTTGCCGAGAGTGCTAGATAATAATTCGAATTTAAATTAAGTGAGACAAATTAACCATCATCTTTTTAAAACAATAACAAAAAGAAAATATGTTTGCTTTTTTCATATCTATAGGAATTTAAAAGAGGAAAAAAAAGTGAAAAAGTCAACGGCACCCAGTTTTCCTAAGTGGTCTCCCTCGCAAGTACTGACTGCGCTCGACGCTGCTTAACTTCGGTGATCGGACGAGAACCGGTGTTTTCAGCGTGATATGGCCGTTGCCGAGAGTGCTATTTAATAATTCGAATTTAAATTAAGTGAGACAAATTAACCTTCATCTTTTTAAAACAATAACAAAAAGAAAATATGTTGGCTTTTTTCATATCTATTGGAATTTAAAAGAGGAAAAAAAAGTGAAAAAGCCAACGGCACGCAGTGTTCCTAAGTGGTCTCCCTCCCAAGTACTGACTGCGCTCGACGCTGCTTAACTTCGGTGATCGGACGAGAACCGGTGTTTTCAGCGTGATATGGCCGTTGCCGAGAGTGCTATTTAATAATTCGAATTTAATTAACCTTCATCTTTATAAATCAATAAGAAAAAGAAGATGTTTGCTTTTTTCATATCTCATGGAATTTAAAAGAGGAAATAAAAGTGAAAAAGCCAACGGCTCGCAAAGTTTCCAAGTACTGACTGCGCTCGACGCTGCTTAACTTCGGTGATCGGACGAGAACCGGTGTTTTCAGCGTGATATGGCCGTTGCCGAGAGTGCTAGATAATAATTCGAATTTAAATTAAGTGAGACAAATTAACCATCATCTTTTTAAAACAATAACAAAAAGAAAATATGTTTGCTTTTTTCATATCTATAGGAATTTAAAAGAGGAAAAAAAAGTGAAAAAGTCAACGGCACCCAGTTTTCCTAAGTGGTCTCCCTCGCAAGTACTGACTGCGCTCAACGCTGCTTAACTTCGGTGATCGGACGAGAACCGGTGTTTTCAGCGTGATATGGCCGTTGCCGAGAGTGCTATTTAATAATTCGAATTTAAATTAAGTGAGACAAATTAACCTTCATCTTTTTAAAACAATAACAAAAAGAAAATATGTTGGCTTTTTTCATATCTATTGGAATTTAAAAGAGGAAAAAAAAGTGAAAAAGCCAACGGCACGCAGTGTTCCTAAGTGGTCTCCCTCCCATGTACTGACTGCGCTCGACGCTGCTTAACTTCGGTGATCGGACGAGAACCGGTGTTTTCAGCGTGATATGGCCGTTGCCGAGAGTGCTAGATAATAATTCGAATTTAATTAACCTTCATCTTTATAAATCAATAAGAAAAAGAAGATGTTTGCTTTTTTCATATCTCATGGAATTTAAAAGAGGAAATAAAAGTGAAAAAGCCAACGGCACGCAAAGTTTCCAAGTACTGACTGCGCTCGACGCTGCTTAACTTCGGTGATCGGACGAGAACCGGTGTTTTCAGCATGATATGGCCGTTGCCGAGAGTGCTAGATAATAATTCGAATTTAAATTAAGTGAGACAAATTAACCATCATCTTTTTAAAACAATAACAAAAAGAAAATATGTTTGCTTTTTTCATATCTATTGGAATTTAAAAGAGGAAAAAAAGTGAAAAAGCCAACGGCACGCAGTGTTCCTAAGTGGTCTCCCTCCCAAGTACTGACTGCGCTCGACGCTGCTTAACTTCGGTGATCCGACGAGAACCGGTGTTTTCAGCGTGATATTGCCGTTGCCGACAGTGCTAGATAATAATTCGAATTTAAATTAAGTGAGACAAATTGACCTTCATCTTTTTAAAACAATAACAAAAAGAAAATATGTTTGCTTTTTTCATATCTATAGGAATTTAAAAGAGGAAACAAAAGTGAAAAAGTCAACGGCACCCAGTTTTCCTAAGTGGTCTCCCTCGCAAGTACTGACTGCGCTCGACGCTGCTTAACTTCGGTGATCGGACGAGAACCGGTGTTTTCAGCGTGATATGGCCGTTGCCGAGAGTGCTATTTAATAATTCGAATTTAAATTAAGTGAGACAAATTAACCTTCATCTTTTTAAAACAATAACAAAAAGAAAATATGTTGGCTTTTTTCATATCTATTGGAATTTAAAAGAGGAAAAAAAAGTGAAAAAGCCAACGGCGCGCAGTGTTCCTAAGTGGTCTCCCTCCCAAATACTGACTGCGCTCGACGCCGCTTAACTTCGGTGATCCGACGAGAACCGGTGTTTTCAGCGTGATATGGCCGTTGCCGAGAGTGCTAGATAATAATTCGAACTTAAATTAAGTGAGACAAATTGACCATCTTTTTAAAACAATAACAAAAAGAAAATATGTTTGCTTTTTCATATCTATAGGAATTTAAAAGAGGATAAAAAGTGAAAAAGCCAACGGCACGCAGTGTTCCTAAGTGGTCTCCCTCCCAAGTACTGACTGCGCTCGACGCTGCTTAACTTCGGTTATCGGACGAGAACCGGTGTTTTCAGCGTGATATGGCCGTTGCCGAGAGTGCTATTTAATAATTCGAATTTAATTAACCTTCATCTTTATAAATCAATAAGAAAAAGAAGATATGTTTGCTTTTTTCATATCTCATGGAATTTAAAAGAGGAAATAAAAGTGAAAAAGCCAACGGCACGCAAAGTTTCCAAGTACTGACTGCGCTCGACGCTGCTTAACTTCGGTGATCGGACGAGAACCGGTGTTTTCAGCGTGATATGGCCGTTGCCGAGAGTGCTAGATAATAATTCGAATTTAAATTAAGTGAGACAAATTAACCATCATCTTTTTAAAACAATAACAAAAAGAAAATATGTTTGCTTTTTTCATATCTTTTGGAATTTGAAAGAGGAAAAAAAAGTGAAAAAGCCAACGGCACGCAGTGTTCCTAAGTGGTCTCCCTCCCAAGTACTGACTGCGCTCGACGCTGCTTAACTTCGGTGATCGGACGAGAACCGGTGTTTTCAGCGTGATATGGCCGTTGCCGAGAGTGCTTTTTAATAATTCGAATTTAAACTAAGTGAGACAAATTAACCATCATCTTTTTAAAACAATAACAAAAAGAAAATATGTTTGCTTTTTTCATATCTATTGGAATTTAAAAGAGGAAAAAAAAGTGAAAAAGCCAACGGCACGCAGTATTCCTAAGTGGTCTCCCTCCCAAGTACTGACTGCGCTCGACGCTGCTTAACTTCGGTGATCGGACGAGAACCTGTGCTTTCAGCGTGACATGGCCGTTGCCGAGAGTGCTATTTAATAATTTGAATTTAATTAACCTTCATCTTTAAAAATCAATAAAAAAAAGAAGATATGTTTGCTTTTTTCATATCTGATGGAATTTAAAAGAGGAAATAAAAGTGAAAAAGCCAACGGCACGCAAAGTTTCCAAGTACTGACTGCGTTCGACGCTGCTTAACTTCGGTGATCGGACGAGAACCGGTGTTTTCAGCGTGATATGGCAGTTGCCGAGAGTGCTAGATAATAATTCGAATTTAAACTAAGTGAGACAAATTAACCATCATCTTTTTAAAACAATAACAAAAAGAAAATATGTTTGCTTTTTTCATATCTATTGGATTTTAAAAGAGGAAAAAAAAGTGAAAAAGCCAACGGCACGCAGTGTTCCTAAGTGGTCTCCCTCCCAAGTACTGACTGCGCTCGACGCTGCTTAACTTCGGTGATCGGACGAGAACCGGTGTTTTCAGCGTGATATGGCCGTTGCCGAGAGTGCTATTTAATAATTCGAATTTAAATTAAGTGAGACAAATTAACCTTCATCTTCTTAAAACAATAACAAAAAGAAAATATGTTGGCTTTTTTCATATCTATTGGAATTTAAAAGAGGAAAAAAAAGTGAAAAAGCCAACGGCACGCAGTGTTCCTAAGTGGTCTCCCTCCCAAGTACTGACTGCGCTCGACGCTGCTTAACTTCGGTTATCGGACGAGACCCGGTGTTTTCAGCGTGATATGGCCGTTGCCGAGAGTGCTATTTAATAATTTGAATTTAAAAACCTTCATCTTTATAAAACAATAACAAAAAGAAGATATGTTTGGTTTTTTCATATCTGATGGAATTTAAAAGAGGAAATAAAAGTGAAAAAGCCAACGGCACGCAGAGTTTCCAAGTACTGACTGCGCTCGACGCTGCTTAACTTCGGTGATCGGACGAGAACCGGTGTCTTCAGCGTGATATGGCCGTTGCCGAGAGTGCTAGATGATAATTCGAATTTAAACTAAGTGAGACAAATTAACCATCATCTTTTTAAAACAATAACAAAAAGAAAGTATGTTTGCTTTTTTCATATCTATTGGAATTTAAAAGAGGAAAAAAAAGTGAAAAAGCCAACGGCACGCAGTATTCCTAAGTGGTCTCCCTCCCAAGTACTGACTGCGCTCGACGCTGCTTAACTTCGGTGATCGGACGAGAACCTGTGCTTTCAGCGTGACATGGCCGTTGCCGAGAGTGCTATTTAATAATTTGAATTTAATTAACCTTCATCTTTAAAAATCAATAAAAAAAGAAGATATGTTTGCTTTTTTCATATCTGATGGAATTTAAAAGAGGAAATAAAAGTGAAAAAGCCAACGGCACGCAAAGTTTCCAAGTACTGACTGCGTTCGACGCTGCTTAACTTCGGTGATCGGACGAGAACCGGTGTTTTCAGCGTGATATGGCAGTTGCCGAGAGTGCTAGATAATAATTCGAATTTAAACTAAGTGAGACAAATTAACCATCATCTTTTTAAAACAATAACAAAAAGAAAATATGTTTGCTTTTTTCATATCTATTGGATTTTAAATGATGAAAAAAAAGTGAAAAAGCCAACGGCACGCAGTGTTCCTAAGTGGTCTCCCTCCCAAGTACTGACTGCGCTCGACGCTGCTTAACTTCGGTGATCGGACGAGAACCGGTGTTTTCAGCGTGATATGGCCGTTGCCGAGAGTGCTATTTAATAATTCGAATTTAAATTAAGTGAGACAAATTAACCTTCATCTTCTTAAAACAATAACAAAAAGAAAATATGTTGGCTTTTTTCATATCTATTGGAATTTAAAAGAGGAAAAAAAAGTGAAAAAGCCAACGGCACGCAGTGTTCCTAAGTGGTCTCCCTCCCAAGTACTGACTGCGCTCGACGCTGCTTAACTTCGGTGATCCGACGAGAACCGGGGTTTTCAGCGCGATATGGCCGTTGCCGAGAGTGCTAGATAATAATTCGAATTTAAATTAAGTGAGACAAATTGACCATCTTTTTAAAACAATAACAAAAAGAAAATATGTTTGCTTTTTTCATATCTATAGGAATTTAAAAGAGGAAAATAGTGAAAAAGCCAACGGCACGCAGTGTTCCTAAGTGGTCTCCTCCCAAGTACTGACTGCGCTCGACGCTGCTTAACTTCGGTGATCGGACGAGAACCGGTGTTTTCAGCGTGATAGGGCCGTTGCCGAGAGAACTATTTAATAATTCGAATTTAAATTAAGTGAGACAAATTAACCTTCATCTTTTTAAAACAATAACAAAAAGAAAACATGTTGGCTTTTTTCATATCTATTGGAATTTCAAAGAGGAAAAAAAAGTGAAAAAGCCAACGGCGCGCAGTGTTCCTAAGTGGTCTCCCTCCCAAGTACTGACTGCGCTCGACGCTGCTTAACTTCGGTGATCCGACGAGAACCGGTGTTTTCAGCGTGATATGGCCGTTGCCGAGAGTGCTATTTAATAATTTGAATTTAATTAACCTTCATCTTTAAAAATCAATAAAAAAAAGAAGATATGTTTGCTTTTTTCATATCTGATGGAATTTAAAAGAGGAAATAAAAGTGAAAAAGCCAACGGCACGCAAAGTTTCCAAGTACTGACTGCGTTCGACGCTGCTTAACTTCGGTGATCGGACGAGAACCGGTGTTTTCAGCGTGATATGGCAGTTGCCGAGAGTGCTAGATAATAATTCGAATTTAAACTAAGTGAGACAAATTAACCATCATCTTTTTAAAACAATAACAAAAAGAAAATATGTTTGCTTTTTTCATATCTATTGGATTTTAAATGAGGAAAAAAAAGTGAAAAAGCCAACGGCACGCAGTGTTCCTAAGTGGTCTCCCTCCCAAGTACTGACTGCGCTCGACGCTGCTTAACTTCGGTGATCGGACGAGAACCGGTGTTTTCAGCGTGATATGGCCGTTGCCGAGAGTGCTATTTAATAATTCGAATTTAAATTAAGTGAGACAAATTAACCTTCATCTTCTTAAAACAATAACAAAAAGAAAATATGTTGGCTTTTTTCATATCTATTGGAATTTAAAAGAGGAAAAAAAGTGAAAAAGCCAACGGCACGCAGTGTTCCTAAGTGGTCTCCCTCCCAAGTACTGACTGCGCTCGACGCTGCTTAACTTCGGTGATCCGACGAGAACCGGTGTTTTCAGCGTGATATGGCCGTTGCCGAGAGTGCTATTTAATAATTTGAATTTAATTAACCTTCATCTTTAAAAATCAATAAAAAAAAGAAGATATGTTTGCTTTTTTCATATCTGATGGAATTTAAAAGAGGAAATAAAAGTGAAAAAGCCATTGGCACGCAAAGTTTCCAAGTACTGACTGCGTTCGACGCTGCTTAACTTCGGTGATCGGACGAGAACCGGTGTTTTCAGCGTGATATGGCAGTTGCCAAGAGTGCTAGATAATAATTCGAATTTAAACTAAGTGAGACAAATTAACCATCATCTTTTTAAAACAATAACAAAAAGAAAATATGTTTGCTTTTTTCATATCTATTGGATTTTAAATGAGGAAAAAAAAGTGAAAAAGCCAACGGCACGCAGTGTTCCTAAGTGGTCTCCCTCCCAAGTACTGACTGCGCTCGACGCTGCTTAACTTCGGTGATCGGACGAGAACCGGTGTTTTCAGCGTGATATGGCCGTTGCCGAGAGTGCTATTTAATAATTCGAATTTAAATTAAGTGAGACAAATTAACCTTCATCTTCTTAAAACAATAACAAAAAGAAAATATGTTGGCTTTTTTCATATCTATTGGAATTTAAAAGAGGAAAAAAAGTGAAAAAGCCAACGGCACGCAGTGTTCCTAAGTGGTCTCCCTCCCAAGTACTGACTGCGCTCGACGCTGCTTAACTTCGGTGATCCGACGAGAACCGGGGTTTTCAGCGCGATATGGCCGTTGCCGAGAGTGCTAGATAATAATTCGAATTTAAATTAAGTGAGACAAATTGACCATCTTTTTAAAACAATAACAAAAAGAAAATATGTTTGCTTTTTTCATATCTATAGGAATTTAAAAGAGGAAAATAGTGAAAAAGCCAACGGCACGCAGTGTTCCTAAGTGGTCTCCTCCCAAGTACTGACTGCGCTCGACGCTGCTTAACTTCGGTGATCGGACGAGAACCGGTGTTTTTAGCGTGATATGGCCGTTGCCGAGAGAACTATTTAATAATTCGAATTTAAATTAAGTGAGACAAATTAACCTTCATCTTTTTAAAACAATAACAAAAAGAAAACATGTTGGCTTTTTTCATATCTATTGGAATTTCAAAGCGGAAAAAAAAGTGAAAAAGCCAACGGCGCGCAGTGTTCCTAAGTGGTCTCCCTCCCAAGTACTGACTGCGCTCGACGCTGCTTAACTTCGGTGATCCGACGAGAACCGGTGTTTTCAGCGTGATATGGCCGTTGCCGAGAGTGCTAGATAATAATTCGAATGTAAATTAAGTGAGACAAATTAACCATCATCTTTTTAAAACAATAACAAAAAGAAAATATGTTTGCTTTTTTCATATCTATTGGAATTTAAAAGAGGAAAAAAATTTGAAAAAGCCAACGGCACGCAGTGTTCCTAAGTGGTCTCCCTCCCAAGTACTGCCTGGGCTCGACGCTGCTTAACTTCGGTGATCGGACGAGAAACGGTGTTTTCAGCGTGATATGGCCGTTGCCGAGAGTGCTTATTAATAATTTGAATTTAATTAACCTTCATCTTTATAAATCAATAAGAAAAAGAAGATATGTTTGCTTTTTTCATATCTGATGGAATTTAAAAGATGAAATAAAAGTGAAAATGCCAACGCCACGCAAAGTTTCCAAGTACAGACTGCGCTCGACGCTGCTTAACTTCGGTGATCGGACGAGAACCGGTGTTTTCAGCGTGATATGGCCGTTGCCGAGAGTGCTATTTAATAATTCGAATTTAAATTGAGTGAGACAAATTAACCTTCATCTTTTTAAAACAATAACAAAAAGAAAATATGTTGGCTTTTTTCATATCTATTGGAATTTAAAAGAGGAAAAAAAAGTGAAAAAGCCAACGGCACGCAGTGTTCCTAAGTGGTCTCCCTCCCAAGTACTGACTGCGCTCGACGCTGCTTAACTTCGGTGATCCGACGAGAACCGGTGTTTTCAGCGTGATATGGCCGTTGCCGAGAGTGCTATTTAATAATTTGAATTTAATTAACCTTCATCTTTAAAAATCAATAAAAAAAAGAAGATATGTTTGCTTTTTTCATATCTGATGGAATTTAAAAGAGGAAATAAAAGTGAAAAAGCCAACGGCACGCAAAGTTTCCAAGTACTGACTGCGTTCGACGCTGCTTAACTTCGGTGATCGGACGAGAACCGGTGTTTTCAGCGTGATATGGCAGTTGCCAAGAGTGCTAGATAATAATTCGAATTTAAACTAAGTGAGACAAATTAACCATCATCTTTTTAAAACAATAACAAAAAGAAAATATGTTTGCTTTTTTCATATCTATTGGATTTTAAATGAGGAAAAAAAAGTGAAAAAGCCAACGGCACGCAGTGTTCCTAAGTGGTCTCCCTCCCAAGTACTGACTGCGCTCGACGCTGCTTAACTTCGGTGATCGGACGAGAACCGGTGTTTTCAGCGTGATATGGCCGTTGCCGAGAGTGCTATTTAATAATTCGAATTTAAATTAAGTGAGACAAATTAACCTTCATCTTCTTAAAACAATAACAAAAAGAAAATATGTTGGCTTTTTTCATATCTATTGGAATTTAAAAGAGGAAAAAAAGTGAAAAAGCCAACGGCACGCAGTGTTCCTAAGTGGTCTCCCTCCCAAGTACTGACTGCGCTCGACGCTGCTTAACTTCGGTGATCCGACGAGAACCGGGGTTTTCAGCGCGATATGGCCGTTGCCGAGAGTGCTAGATAATAATTCGAATTTAAATTAAGTGAGACAAATTGACCATCTTTTTAAAACAATAACAAAAAGAAAATATGTTTGCTTTTTTCATATCTATAGGAATTTAAAAGAGGAAAATAGTGAAAAAGCCAACGGCACGCAGTGTTCCTAAGTGGTCTCCTCCCAAGTACTGACTGCGCTCGACGCTGCTTAACTTCGGTGATCGGACGAGAACCGGTGTTTTCAGCGTGATATGGCCGTTGCCGAGAGAACTATTTAATAATTCGAATTTAAATTAAGTGAGACAAATTAACCTTCATCTTTTTAAAACAATAACAAAAAGAAAACATGTTGGCTTTTTTCATATCTATTGGAATTTCAAAGAGGAAAAAAAAGTGAAAAAGCCAACGGCGCGCAGTGTTCCTAAGTGGTCTCCCTCCCAAGTACTGACTGCGCTCGACGCTGCTTAACTTCGGTGATCCGACGAGAACCGGTGTTTTCAGCGTGATATGGCCGTTGCCGAGAGTGCTAGATAATAATTCGAATGTAAATTAAGTGAGACAAATTAACCATCATCTTTTTAAAACAATAACAAAAAGAAAATATGTTTGCTTTTTTCATATCTATTGGAATTTAAAAGAGGAAAAAAATTTGAAAAAGCCAACGGCACGCAGTGTTCCTAAGTGGTCTCCCTCCCAAGTACTGCCTGGGCTCGACGCTGCTTAACTTCGGTGATCGGACGAGAAACGGTGTTTTCAGCGTGATATGGCCGTTGCCGAGAGTGCTTATTAATAATTTGAATTTAATTAACCTTCATCTTTATAAATCAATAAGAAAAAGAAGATATGTTTGCTTTTTTCATATCTGATGGAATTTAAAAGATGAAATAAAAGTGAAAATGCCAACGCCACGCAAAGTTTCCAAGTACAGACTGCGCTCGACGCTGCTTAACTTCGGTGATCGGACGAGAACCGGTGTTTTCAGCGTGATATGGCCGTTGCCGAGAGTGCTATTTAATAATTCGAATTTAAATTGAGTGAGACAAATTAACCTTCATCTTTTTAAAACAATAACAAAAAGAAAATATGTTGGCTTTTTTCATATCTATTGGAATTTAAAAGAGGAAAAAAAAGTGAAAAAGCCAACGGCACGCAGTGTTCCTAAGTGGTCTCCCTCCCAAGTACTGACTGCGCTCGACGCTGCTTAACTTCGGTGATCCGACGAGAACCGGTGTTTTCAGCGTGATATGGCCGTTGCCGAGAGTGCTAGATAATAATTCGAATTTAAATTAAGTGAGACAAATTGACCTTCATCTTTTTAAAACAATAACAAAAAGAAAATATGTTTGCTTTTTTCATATCTATAGGAATTTAAAAGAGGAAAAAAAAGTTAAAAAGCCAACGGCACGCAGTGTTCCTAAGTGGTCTCCCTCCCAAGTACTGACTGCGCTCGACGCTGCTTAACTTCGGTGATCGGACGAGAACCGGTGTTTTGAGCGTGATATGGCCGTTGCCGAGAGTGCTATTTAATAATTTGAATTTAATTAACCTTCATCTTTATAAATCAATAAGAAAAAGAAGATATGTTTGCTTTTTTAATATCTGATGGAATTTAAAAGAGGAAATAAAAGTGAAAATGCCAACGCCACGCAAAGTTTCCAAGTACTGACTGCGCTCGACGCTGCTTAACTTCGGTGATCGGACGAGAACCGGTGTTTTCAGCGTGATATGGCCGTTGCCGAGAGTGCTATTTAATGATTCGAATATAAACTAAGTGAGACAAATTAACCTTCATCTTTTTAAAACAATAACAAAAAGAAAATATGTTGGCTTTTTTCATATCTATTGGAATTTAAAAGAGGAAAAAAAAAGTGAAAAAGCCAACGGCACGCAGTGTTCCTAAGTGGTCTCCCTCCCAAGTACTGACTGCGCTCGACGCTGCTTAACTTCGTTGATCCGACGAGAACCGGTGTTTTCAGCGTGATATGGCCGTTGCCGAGAGTGCTAGATAATAATTCGAATTTAAATTAAGTGAGACAAATTGACCATCTTTTTAAAACAATAACAAAAAGAAAATATGTTTGCTTTTTTCATATCTATAGGAATTTAAAAGAGGAAAAAAAGTGAAAAAGCCAACGGCACGCAGTGTTCCTAAGTGGTCTCCTCCCAAGTACTGACTGCGCTCGACGCTGCTTAACTTCGGTGATCGGACGAGAGCCGGTGTTTTCAGCGTGATATGGCCGTTGCCGAGAGTGCTATTTAATAATTCGAATTTAAATTAAGTGAGACAAATTAACCTTCATCTTTTTAAAACAATAACAAAAAGAAAATATGTTTGCTTTTTTCATATCTATTGGAATTTAAAAGAGGAAAAAAAAGTGAAAAAGCCAACGGCGCGCAGTGTTCCTAAGTGGTCTCCCTTTCAAGTACTGACTGCGCTCGACGACGCTTAACTTCGGTGATCCGACGAGAACCGGTGTTTTCAGCGTGATATGGCCGTTGCCGAGAGTGCTAGACAATAATTCGAACTTAAATTAAGTGAGACAAATTGACCTTCATCTTTTTAAAACAATAACAAAAAGAAAATATGTTTGCTTTTTTCATATCTATAGGAATTTAAAAGAGGAAAAAAAGTGAAAAAGCCAACGGCACGCAGTGTTCCTAAGTGGTCTCCCTCCCAAGTACTGACTGCGCTCGACGCTGCTTAACTTCGGTTATCGGACGAGAACCGGTGTTTTCAGCGTGATATGACCGTTGCCGAGAGTGCTATTTAATAATTCGAATTTAATTAACCTTCATCTTTATAAATCAATAAGAAAAAGAAGATATGTTTGCTTTTTTCATATCTCATGGAATTTAAAAGAGGAAATAAAAGTGAAAAAGCCAACGGCACGCAAAGTTTCCAAGTACTGACTGCGCTCGATGCTGCTTAACTTCGGTGATCGGACGAGAACCGGTGTTTTCAGCGAGATATGGCCGTTGCCGAGAGTGCTAGATAATAATTCGAATTTAAATTAAGTGAGACAAATTAACCATCATCTTTTTAAAACAATAACAAAAAGAAAATATGTTTGCTTTTTTCATATCTATTGGAATTTAAAAGAGGAAAAAAAGTGAAAAAGCCAACGGCACGCAGTGTTCCTAAGTGGTCTCCCTCCCAAGTACTGACTGCGCTCGACGCTGCTTAACTTCGGTTATCGGACGAGAACCGGTGTTTTCAGCGTGATATGGCCGTTGCCGAGAGTGCTATTTAATAATTCGAATTTAATTAACCTTCATCTTTATAAATCAATAAGGAAAAAGAAGATGTTTGCTTTTTTCATATCTCATGGAATTTAAATGTGGAAATAAAAGTGAAAAAGCCAACGGCACGCAAAGTTTCCAAGTACTAACTGCGCTCGACGCTGCTTAACTTCGGTGATCGGACGAGAACCGGTGTTTTCAGCGTGATATGGCCGTTGCCGAGAGTGCTAGATTATAATTCGAATTTAAATTAACTGAGACAAATTGACCTTCATCTTTTTAAAACAATATCAAAAAGAAAATATGTTTGCTTTTTTCATATCTATAGGAATTTAAAAGAGGAAAAAAAAGTGAAAAAGTCAACGGCACCCAGTTTTCCTAAGTGGTCTCCCTCGCAAGTACTGACTGCGCTCGACGCTGCTTAACTTCGGTGATCGGACGAGAACCGGTGTTTTCAGCGTGATATGGCCGTTGCCGAGAGCGCTATTTAATAATTCGAATTTAAATTAAGTAAGACAAATTAACCTTCATCTTTTTAAAACAATAACAAAAAGAAAATATGTTGGCTTTTTTCATATCTATTGGAATTTAAAAGAGGAAAAAAAAGTGAAAAAGCCAACGGCGCGCAGTGTTCCTAAGTGGTCTCCCTTTCAAGTACTGACTGCGCTCGACGCTGCTTAACTTCGGTTATCGGACGAGAACCGGTGTTTTCAGCGTGATATGACCGTTGCCGAGAGTGCTATTTAATAATTCGAATTTAATTAACCTTCATCTTTATAAATCAATAAGAAAAAGAAGATATGTTTGCTTTTTTCATATCTCATGGAATTTAAAAGAGGAAATAAAAGTGAAAAACCCAACGGCACGCAAAGTTTCCAAGTACTGACTGCGCTCGACGCTGCTTAACTTCGGTGATCGGACGAGAACCGGTGTTTTCAGCGAGATATGGCCGTTGCCGAGAGTGCTAGATAATAATTCGAATTTAAATTAAGTGAGACAAATTAACCATCATCTTTTTAAAACAATAACAAAAAGAAAATATGTTTGCTTTTTTCATATCTATTGGAATTTAAAAGAGGAAAAAAAGTGAAAAAGCCAACGGCACGCAGTGTTCCTAAGTGGTCTCCCTCCCAAGTACTGACTGCGCTCGACGCTGCTTAACTTCGGTGATCGGACGAGAACCGGTGTTTTCAGCGTGATATGGCCGTTGCCGAGAGTGCTATTTAATATTCGAATTTAAATTAAGTGAGACAAATTAACCTTCATCTTTTTAAAACAATAACAAAAAGAAAATATGTTTGCTTTTTTCATATCTATTGGAATTTAAAAGAGGAAAAAAAGTGAAAAAGCCAACGGCACGCAGTGTTCCTAAGTGGTCTCCCTCCCAAGTACTGACTGCGCTCGACGCTGCTTAACTTCGGTGATCGGACGAGAACCGGTGTTTTCAGCGTGATATGGCCGTTGCCGAGAGTGCTATTTAATAATTCGAATTTAATTAACCTTCATCTTTAAAAATCAATAAGAAAAAGAAGATATGTTTGCTTTTTTCATATCTCATGGAATTTAAAAGAGGAAATAAAAGTGAAAAAGCCAACGGCACGCAAAGTTTCCAAGTACTGACTGCGCTCGACGCTGCTTAACTTCGGTGATCGGACGAGAACCGGTGTTTTCAGCGTGATTTGGCCGTTGCCGAGAGTGCTAGATAATAATTCGAATTTAAATTAAGTGAGACAAATTAACCATCATCTTTTTAAAACAATAACAAAAAGAAAATATGTTTGCTTTTTTCATATCTATTGAAATTTAAAAGAGGAAAAAAAAGTGAAAAAGCCAACGGCACGCAGTGTTCCTAAGTGGTCTCCCTCCCAAGTACTGACTGCGCTCGACGCTGCTTAACTTCGCTGATCCGACGAGAACCGGTGTTTTCAGCGTGATATGGCCTATGCCAAGAGTGCTAGATAATAATTCGAATTTAAATTAAGTGAGACAAATTGACCTTCATCTTTTTAAAACAATAACAAAAAGAAAATATGTTTGCTTTTTTCATATCTATAGGAATTTAAAAGAGGAAAAAAAAGTGAAAAAGCCAACGGCACGCAGTGTTCCTAAGTGGTCTCCCTCCCAAGTACTGACTGCGCTCGACGCTGCTTAACTTCGGTGATCGGACGAGAACCGGTGTTTTCAGCGTGATATGGCCGTTGCCGAGAGTGCTATTTAATAATTTCAATTTAATTAACCTTCATCTTTATAAATCAATAAGAAAAAGAGGATATGCTTGCTTTTTTCATATCTCATGGAATTTAAAAGGGGAAATAAAAGTGAAAAAGCCAACGGCACGCAGAGTTTCCAAGTACTGACTGCGCTCGACGCTGCTTAACTTCGGTGATCCGACGAGAACCGGTGTTTTCAGCGTGATATGGCCGTTGCCGAGAGTGCTAGATAATAATTCGAATTTAGATTAAGTGAGACAAATTAACCATCATCTTTTTAAAACAATAACAAAAAGAAAATATGTTTGCTTTTTTCATATCTATTGGAATTTAAAAGAGGAAAAAAAAGTGAAAAAGCCAACGGCACGCAGTGTTCCTAAGTGGTCTCCCTCCCAAGTACTGACTGCGCTCGACGCTGCTTAACTTCGGTGATCGGACGAGAACCGGTGTTTTCAGCGTGATATGGCCGTTGCCGAGAGTGCTAGATAATAATTCGAATCTAAATTAAGTGAGACAAATTAACCATCATCTTTTTAAAACAATAACAAAAAGAAAATATGTTTGCTTTTTTCATATCTATTGGAATTTAAAAGAGGAAAAAAAAGTGAAAAAGCCAACGGCACGCAGTGTTCGAAAGTGGTCTCCCTCCCAAGTACTGACTGCGCTCGACGCTGCTTAACTTCGGTTATCGGACGAGAACCGGTGTTTTCAGCATGATATGGCCGTTGCCGAGAGTGCTATTTAATAATTCGAATTTAATTGACCTTCATCTTTATAAATCAATAAGAAAAAGAAGATATGTTTGCTTTTTTCATATCTCATGGAATTTAAAAGAGGAAATAAAAGTGAAAAAATCAACGGCACGCAAAGTTTCCAAGTACTGACTGCGCTCGACGCTGCTTAACTTCGGTGATCGGACGAGAACCGGTGTTTTCAGCGTGATATGGCCGTTGCCGAGAGTGCTAGATAATAATTCGAATTTAAATTAAGTGAGACAAATTAACCATCATCTTTCTAAAACAATAACAAAAAGAAAATATGTTTGCTTTTTTCATATCTATTGGAATTTAAAAGAGGAAAAAAAAGTGAAAAAGCCAACGGCACGCAGTGTTCCTAAGTGGTCTCCCTCCCAAGTACTGACTGCGCTCGACGCTGCTTAACTTCGCTGATCCGACGAGAACCGGTGTTTTCAGCGTGATATGGCCTATGCCAAGAGTGCTAGATAATAATTCGAATTTAAATTAAGTGAGACAAATTGACCATCTTTTTAAAACAATAACAAAAAGAAAATATGTTTGCTTTTTTCATATCTATAGGAATTTAAAAGAGGAAAAAAAGTGAAAAAGCCAACGGCACGCAGTGTTCCTAAGTGGTCTCCCTCCCAAGTACTGACTGCGCTCGACGCTGCTTAACTTCGGTGATCGGACGAGAACCGGTGTTTTCAGCGTGATATGGCCGTTGCCGAGAGTGCTATTTAATAATTTCAATTTAATTAACCTTCATCTTTATAAATCAATAAGAAAAAGAGGATATGCTTGCTTTTTTCATATCTCATGGAATTTAAAAGGGGAAATAAAAGTGAAAAAGCCAACGGCACGCAGAGTTTCCAAGTACTGACTGCGCTCGACGCTGCTTAACTTCGGTGATCCGACGAGAACCGGTGTTTTCAGCGTGATATGGCCGTTGCCAAGAGTGCTAGATAATAATTCGAATTTAAATTAAGTGAGACAAATTGGCCTTCATCTTTTTAAAACAATAACAAAAAGAAAATATGTTTGCTTTTTTCATATCTATAGGAATTTAAAAGAGGAAAAAAAAGTGAAAAAGCCAACGGCACGCAGTGTTCCTAAGTGGTCTCCCTCCCAAGTACTGACTGCGCTCGACGCTGCTTAACTTCGGTTATCGGACGAGAACCGGTGTTTTCAGCGTGATATGACCGTTGCCGAGAGTGCTATTTAATAATTCGAATTTAATTAACCTTCATCTTTATAAATCAATAAGAAAAAGAAGATATGTTTGCTTTTTTCATATCTCATGGAATTTAAAAGAGGAAATAAAAGTGAAAAAGCCAACGGCACGCAAAGTTTCCAAGTACTGACTGCGCTCGACGCTGCTTAACTTCGGTGATCGGACGAGAACCGGTGTTTTCAGCGAGATATGGCCGTTGCCGAGAGTGCTAGATAATAATTCGAATTTAAATTAAGTGAGACAAATTAACCATCATCTTTTTAAAACAATAACAAAAAGAAAATATGTTTGCTTTTTTCATATCTATTGGAATTTAAAAGAGGAAAAAAAGTGAAAAAGCCAACGGCACGCAGTGTTCCTAAGTGGTCTCCCTCCCAAGTACTGACTGCGCTCGACGCTGCTTAACTTCGGTGATCGGACGAGAACCGGTGTTTTCAGCGTGATATGGCCGTTGCCGAGAGTGCTATTTAATATTCGAATTTAAATTAAGTGAGACAAATTAACCTTCATCTTTTTAAAACAATAACAAAAAGAAAATATGTTTGCTTTTTTCATATCTATTGGAATTTAAAAGAGGAAAAAAAGTGAAAAAGCCAACGGCACGCAGTGTTCCTAAGTGGTCTCCCTCCCAAGTACTGACTGCGCTCGACTCTGCTTAACTTCGGTGATCGGACGAGAACCGGTGTTTTCAGCGTGATATGGCCGTTGCCGAGAGTGCTATTTAATAATTCGAATTTAATTAACCTTCATCTTTAAAAATCAATAAGAAAAAGAAGATATGTTTGCTTTTTTCATATCTCATGGAATTTAAAAGAGGAAATAAAAGTGAAAAAGCCAACGGCACGCAAAGTTTCCAAGTACTGACTGCGCTCGACGCTGCTTAACTTCGGTGATCGGACGAGAACCGGTGTTTTCAGCGTGATTTGGCCGTTGCCGAGAGTGCTAGATAATAATTCGAATTTAAATTAAGTGAGACAAATTAACCATCATCTTTTTAAAACAATAACAAAAAGAAAATATGTTTGCTTTTTTCATATCTATTGAAATTTAAAAGAGGAAAAAAAAGTGAAAAAGCCAACGGCACGCAGTGTTCCTAAGTGGTCTCCCTCCCAAGTACTGACTGCGCTCGACGCTGCTTAACTTCGCTGATCCGACGAGAACCGGTGTTTTCAGCGTGATATGGCCTATGCCAAGAGTGCTAGATAATAATTCGAATTTAAATTAAGTGAGACAAATTGACCTTCATCTTTTTAAAACAATAACAAAAAGAAAATATGTTTGCTTTTTTCATATCTATAGGAATTTAAAAGAGGAAAAAAAAGTGAAAAAGCCAACGGCACGCAGTGTTCCTAAGTGGTCTCCCTCCCAAGTACTGACTGCGCTCGACGCTGCTTAACTTCGGTGATCGGACGAGAACCGGTGTTTTCAGCGTGATATGGCCGTTGCCGAGAGTGCTATTTAATAATTTCAATTTAATTAACCTTCATCTTTATAAATCAATAAGAAAAAGAGGATATGCTTGCTTTTTTCATATCTCATGGAATTTAAAAGGGGAAATAAAAGTGAAAAAGCCAACGGCACGCAGAGTTTCCAAGTACTGACTGCGCTCGACGCTGCTTAACTTCGGTGATCCGACGAGAACCGGTGTTTTCAGCGTGATATGGCCGTTGCCGAGAGTGCTAGATAATAATTCGAATTTAAATTAAGTGAGACAAATTAACCATCATCTTTTTAAAACAATAACAAAAAGAAAATATGTTTGCTTTTTTCATATCTATTGGAATTTAAAAGAGGAAAAAAAAGTGAAAAAGCCAACGGCACGCAGTGTTCCTAAGTGGTCTCCCTCCCAAGTACTGACTGCGCTCGACGCTGCTTAACTTCGGTGATCGGACGAGAACCGGTGTTTTCAGCGTGATATGGCCGTTGCCGAGAGTGCTATTTAATAATTTCAATTTAATTAACCTTCATCTTTATAAATCAATAAGAAAAAGAGGATATGCTTGCTTTTTTCATATCTCATGGAATTTAAAAGGGGAAATAAAAGTGAAAAAGCCAACGGCACGCAGAGTTTCCAAGTACTGACTGCGCTCGACGCTGCTTAACTTCGGTGATCCGACGAGAACCGGTGTTTTCAGCGTGATATGGCCGTTGCCAAGAGTGCTAGATAATAATTCGAATTTAAATTAAGTGAGACAAATTGGCCTTCATCTTTTTAAAACAATAACAAAAAGAAAATATGTTTGCTTTTTTCATATCTATAGGAATTTAAAAGAGGAAAAAAAAGTGAAAAAGCCAACGGCACGCAGTGTTCCTAAGTGGTCTCCCTCCCAAGTACTGACTGCGCTCGACGCTGCTTAACTTCGGCTATCGGACGAGAACCGGTGTTTTCAGCGTGATATGGCCGTTGCCGAGAGTGCTATTTAATAATTCGAATTTAATTAACCTTCATCTTTATAAATCAATAAGAAAAAGAAGATATGTTTGCTTTTTTCATATCTCATGGAATTGAAAAGAGGAAATAAAAGTGAAAAAGCCAACGGCACGCAAAGTTTCCAAGTACTGACTGCGCTCGACGCTGCTTAACTTCGGTGATCGGACGAGAACCGGTGTTTTCAGCGTGATATGGCCGTTGCCGAGAGTGCTAGATAATAATTCGAATTTAAATTAAGTGAGACAAATTAACCATCATCTTTTTAAAACAATAACAAAAAGAAAATATGTTTGCTTTTTTCATATCTATTGGAATTTAAAAGAGGAAAAAAAAGTGAAAAAGCCAACGGCACGCAGTGTTCCTAAGTGGTCTCCCTCCCAAGTACTGACTGCGCTCGACGCTGCTTAACTTCGGTGATCGGACGAGAACCGGTGTTTTCAGCGTGATATGGCCGTTGCCGAGAGTGCTAGATAATAATTCGAATTTAAATTAAGTGAGACAAATTAACCATCATCTTTTTAAAACAATAACAAAAAGAAAATATGTTTGCTTTATTCATATCTATTGGAATTTAAAAGAGGAAAAAAAGTGAAAAATCCAACGGCACGCAGTGTTCCTAAGTGGTCTCCCTCCCAAGTTCTGATTGCGCTCGACGCTGCTTAACTTCGGTGATCGGACGAGAACCGGTGTTTTCAGCGTGATATGGCCGTTGCCGAGAGTGCTATTTAATAATTCGAATTTAAATTAAGTGAGACAAATTAACCTTCATCTTTTTAAAACAATAACAAAAAGAAAATATGTTTGCTTTTTTCATATCTATTGGAATTTAAAAGAGGAAAAAAATTGAAAAAGCCAACGGCACGCAGTGTTCCTAAGTGGTCTCCCTCCCAAGTACTGACTGCGCTCGACGCTGCTTAACTTCGGTGATCGGACGAGAACCGGTGTTTTCAGCGTGATATGGCCGTTGCCGAGAGTGCTAGATAATAATTCGAATTTAAATTAAGTGAGACAAATTAACCTTCATCTTTTTAAAACAATAACAAAAAGAAAATATGTTTGCATTTTTCATATCTATTGGAATTTAAAAGAGGAAAAAAAAGTGAAAAAGGCAACGGCACGCAGTGTTCCTAAGTGGTCTCCCTCCCAAGTACTGACTGCGCTCGACGCTGCTTAACTTCGGTTATCGGACGAGAACCGGTGTTTTCAGCGTGATATGGCCGTTGCCGAGAGTGCTATTTAATAATTCGAATTTAATTAACCTTCATCTTTATAAATCAATAAGAAAAAGAAGATATGTTTTTGCTTTTTTCATGTCTCATGGAATTTAAAAGAGGAAATAAAAGTGAAAAAGCCAACGGCACGCAAAGTTTCCAAGTACTGACTGCGCTCGACGCTGCTTAACTTCGGTGATCGGACGAGAACCGGTTTTTTCAGCGTGATATGGCCGTTGCCGAGAGTGCTAGATAATAATTCGAATTTAAATTAAGTGAGACAAATTAACCATCATCTTTTTAAAACAATAACAAAAAGAAAATATGTTTGCTTTTTTCATATCTATTGGAATTTAAAAGAGGAAAAAAGTGAAAAAGCCAACGTCACGCAGTGTTCCTAAGTGGTCTCCCTCCCAAGTATTGATTGCGCTCGACGCTGCTTAACTTCGGTGATCGGACGAGAACCGGTGTTTTCAGCGTGATATGGCCGTTGCCAAGAGTGCTATTTAATAATTCGAATTTAAATTAAGTGAGACAAATTAACCTTCATCTTTTTAAAACAATAACAAAAAGAAAATATGTTTGCTTTTTTCATATCTATTGGAATTTAAAAGAGGAAAAAAAAGTGAAAAAGCCAACAGCACGCAGTGTTCCTAAGTGGTCTCCCTCCCAAGTACTGACTGCGCTCGCCGCTGCTTAACTTCGGTGATCGGACGAGAACCGGTGTTTTCAGCGTGATATGGCCGTTGCCGAGAGTGCTAGATAATAATTCGAATTTAAATTAAGTGAGACAAATTAACCATCATCTATTTAAAACAATAACAAAAAGAAAATATGTTTGCTTTTTTCATATCTATTGGAATTTAAAAGAGGAAAAAAAAGTGAAAAAGCCAACGGCACGCAGTGTTCCTAAGTGGTCTCCCTCCCAAGTACTGACTGCGCTCGACGCTGCTTAACTTCGGTGATCGGACGAGAACCGGTGTTTTCAGCGTGATATGGCCGTTGCCGAGAGTGCTTGATAATAATTCGAATTTAAATTAAGTGAGACAAATTAACCATCATCTTTTTAAAACAATAACAAAAAGAAAATATGTTTGCTTTATTCATATCTATTGGAATTTAAAAGAGGAAAAAAAGTGAAAAATCCAACGGCACGCAGTGTTCCTAAGTGGTCTCCCTCCCAAGTTCTGATTGCGCTCGACGCTGCTTAACTTCGGTGATCGGACGAGAACCGGTGTTTTCAGCGTGATATGGCCGTTGCCGAGAGTGCTATTTAATAATTCGAATTTAAATTAAGTGAGACAAATTAACCTTCATCTTTTTAAAACAATAACAAAAAGAAAATATGTTTGCTTTTTTCATATCTATTGGAATTTAAAAGAGGAAAAAAATTGAAAAAGCCAACGGCACGCAGTGTTCCTAAGTGGTCTCCCTCCCAAGTACTGACTGCGCTCGACGCTGCTTAACTTCGGTGATCGGACGAGAACCGGTGTTTTCAGCGTGATATGGCCGTTGCCGAGAGTGCTAGATAATAATTCGAATTTAAATTAAGTGAGACAAATTAACCTTCATCTTTTTAAAACAATAACAAAAAGAAAATATGTTTGCATTTTTCATATCTATTGGAATTTAAAAGAGGAAAAAAAAGTGAAAAAGGCAACGGCACGCAGTGTTCCTAAGTGGTCTCCCTCCCAAGTACTGACTGCGCTCGACGCTGCTTAACTTCGGTTATCGGACGAGAACCGGTGTTTTCAGCGTGATATGGCCGTTGCCGAGAGTGCTATTTAATAATTCGAATTTAATTAACCTTCATCTTTATAAATCAATAAGAAAAAGAAGATATGTTTTTGCTTTTTTCATGTCTCATGGAATTTAAAAGAGGAAATAAAAGTGAAAAAGCCAACGGCACGCAAAGTTTCCAAGTACTGACTGCGCTCGACGCTGCTTAACTTCGGTGATCGGACGAGAACCGGTTTTTTCAGCGTGATATGGCCGTTGCCGAGAGTGCTAGATAATAATTCGAATTTAAATTAAGTGAGACAAATTAACCATCATCTTTTTAAAACAATAACAAAAAGAAAATATGTTTGCTTTTTTCATATCTATTGGAATTTAAAAGAGGAAAAAAGTGAAAAAGCCAACGTCACGCAGTGTTCCTAAGTGGTCTCCCTCCCAAGTATTGATTGCGCTCGACGCTGCTTAACTTCGGTGATCGGACGAGAACCGGTGTTTTCAGCGTGATATGGCCGTTGCCAAGAGTGCTATTTAATAATTCGAATTTAAATTAAGTGAGACAAATTAACCTTCATCTTTTTAAAACAATAACAAAAAGAAAATATGTTTGCTTTTTTCATATCTATTGGAATTTAAAAGAGGAAAAAAAAGTGAAAAAGCCAACAGCACGCAGTGTTCCTAAGTGGTCTCCCTCCCAAGTACTGACTGCGCTCGCCGCTGCTTAACTTCGGTGATCGGACGAGAACCGGTGTTTTCAGCGTGATATGGCCGTTGCCGAGAGTGCTAGATAATAATTCGAATTTAAATTAAGTGAGACAAATTAACCATCATCTTTTTAAAACAATAACAAAAAGAAAATATGTTTGCTTTTTTCATATCTATTGGAATTTAAAAGAGGAAAAAAAAGTGAAAAAGCCAACGGCACGCAGTGTTCCTAAGTGGTCTCCCTCCCAAGTACTGACTGCGCTCGACGCTGCTTAACTTCGGTGATCGGACGAGAACCGGTGTTTTCAGCGTGATATGGCCGTTGCCAAGAGTGCTATTTAATAATTCGAATTTAAATTAAGTGAGACAAATTAACCTTCATCTTTTTAAAACAATAACAAAAAGAAAATATGTTTGCTTTTTTCATATCTATTGGAATTTAAAAGAGGAAAAAAAAGTGAAAAAGCCAACAGCACGCAGTGTTCCTAAGTGGTCTCCCTCCCAAGTACTGACTGCGCTCGACGCTGCTTAACTTCGGTGATCGGACGAGAACCGGTGTTTTCAGCGTGATATGGCCGTTGCCAAGAGTGCTATTTAATAATTCGAATTTAAATTAAGTGAGACAAATTAACCTTCATCGTTTTAAAACAATAACAAAAAGAAAATATGTTTGCTATTTTCATATCTATTGGAATTTAAAAGAGGAAAAAAAAGTGAAAAAGCCAACAGCACGCAGTGTTCCTAAGTGGTCTCCCTCCCAAGTACTGACTGCGCTCGACGCTGCTTAACTTCGGTGATCGGACGAGAACCGGTGTTTTCAGCGTGATATGGCCGTTGCCGAGAGTGCTAGATAATAATTCGAATTTAAATTAAGTGAGACAAATTAACCATCATCTTTTTAAAACAATAACAAAAAGAAAATATGTTTGCTATTTTCATATCTATTGGAATTTAAAAGAGGAAAAAAAAGTGAAAAAGCCAACGGCACGCAGTGTTCCTAAGTGGTCTCCCTCCCAAGTACTGACTGCGCTCGACGCTGCTTAACTTCGGTGATCGGACGAGAACCGGTGTTTTCAGCGTGATATGGCCGTTGCCGAGAGTGCTATTTAATAATTCGAATTTAATTAACCTTCATCTTTATAAATCAATAAGAAAAAGAAGATATGTTTGCTTTTTTCATATCTCATGGAATTTAAAAGAGGAAATAAAAGTGAAAAAGCCAACGGCACGCAAAGTTTCCAAGTACTGACTGCGCTCGACGCTGCTTAACTTCGGTGATCGGACGAGAACCGGTGTTTTCAGCGTGATATGGCCGTTGCCGAGAGTGCTAGATAATAATTCGAATTTAAATTAAGTGAGACAAATTAACCATCATCTTTTTAAAACAATAACAAAAAGAAAATGTGTTTGCTTTTTTCATATCTATTGGAATTTAAAAGAGGAAAAAAAAGTGAAAAAGGCAACGGCACGCAGTGTTCCTAAGTGGTCTCCCTCCCAAGTACTGACTGCGCTCGACGCTGCTTAACTTCGGTTATCGGACGAGAACCGGTGTTTTCAGCGTGATATGGCCGTTGCCGAGAGTGCTATTTAATAATTCGAATTTAATTAACCTTCATCTTTATAAATCAATAAGAAAAAGAAGATATGTTTTTGCTTTTTTCATGTCTCATGGAATTTAAAAGAGGAAATAAAAGTGAAAAAGCCAACGGCACGCAAAGTTTCCAAGTACTGACTGCGCTCGACGCTGCTTAACTTCGGTGATCGGACGAGAACCGGTTTTTTCAGCGTGATATGGCCGTTGCCGAGAGTGCTAGATAATAATTCGAATTTAAATTAAGTGAGACAAATTAACCATCATCTTTTTAAAACAATAACAAAAAGAAAATATGTTTGCTTTTTTCATATCTATTGGAATTTAAAAGAGGAAAAAAAGTGAAAAAGCCAACGTCACGCAGTGTTCCTAAGTGGTCTCCCTCCCAAGTACTGATTGCGCTCGACGCTGCTTAACTTCGGTGATCGGACGAGAACCGGTGTTTTCAGCGTGATATGGCCGTTGCCAAGAGTGCTATTTAATAATTCGAATTTAAATTAAGTGAGACAAATTAACCTTCATCTTTTTAAAACAATAACAAAAAGAAAATATGTTTGCTTTTTTCATATCTATTGGAATTTAAAAGAGGAAAAAAAAGTGAAAAAGCCAACAGCACGCAGTGTTCCTAAGTGGTCTCCCTCCCAAGTACTGACTGCGCTCGACGCTGCTTAACTTCGGTGATCGGACGAGAACCGGTGTTTTCAGCGTGATATGGCCGTTGCCGAGAGTGCTAGATAATAATTCGAATTTAAATTAAGTGAGACAAATTAACCATCATCTTTTTAAAACAATAACAAAAAGAAAATATGTTTGCTTTTTTCATATCTATTGGAATTTAAAAGAGGAAAAAAAAGTGAAAAAGCCAACGGCACGCAGTGTTCCTAAGTGGTCTCCCTCCCAAGTACTGACTGCGCTCGACGCTGCTTAACTTCGGTGATCGGACGAGAACCGGTGTTTTCAGCGTGATATGGCCGTTGCCAAGAGTGCTATTTAATAATTCGAATTTAAATTAAGTGAGACAAATTAACCTTCATCTTTTTAAAACAATAACAAAAAGAAAATATGTTTGCTTTTTTCATATCTATTGGAATTTAAAAGAGGAAAAAAAAGTGAAAAAGCCAACAGCACGCAGTGTTCCTAAGTGGTCTCCCTCCCAAGTACTGACTGCGCTCGACGCTGCTTAACTTCGGTGATCGGACGAGAACCGGTGTTTTCAGCGTGATATGGCCGTTGCCAAGAGTGCTATTTAATAATTCGAATTTAAATTAAGTGAGACAAATTAACCTTCATCGTTTTAAAACAATAACAAAAAGAAAATATGTTTGCTATTTTCATATCTATTGGAATTTAAAAGAGGAAAAAAAAGTGAAAAAGCCAACAGCACGCAGTGTTCCTAAGTGGTCTCCCTCCCAAGTACTGACTGCGCTCGCCGCTGCTTAACTTCGGTGATCGGACGAGAACCGGTGTTTTCAGCGTGATATGGCCGTTGCCGAGAGTGCTAGATAATAATTCGAATTTAAATTAAGTGAGACAAATTAACCATTATCTTTTTAAAACAATAACAAAAAGAAAATATGTTTGCTTTTTTCATATCTATTGGAATTTAAAAGAGGAAAAAAAAGTGAAAAAGCCAACGGCACGCAGTGTTCCTAAGTGGTCTCCCTCCCAAGTACTGACTGCGCTCGACGCTGCTTAACTTCGGTGATCGGACGAAAACCGGTGTTTTCAGCGTGATATGGCCGTTGCCGAGAGTGCTATTTAATAATTCGAATTTAATTAACCTTCATCTTTATAAATCAATAAGAAAAAGAAGATATGTTTGCTTTTTTCATATCTCATGGAATTTAAAAGAGGAAATAAAAGTGAAAAAGCCAACGGCACGCAAAGTTTCCAAGTACTGACTGCGCTCGACGCTGCTTAACTTCGGTGATCGGACGAGAACCGGTGTTTTCAGCGTGATATGGCCGTTGCCGAGAGTGCTAGATAATAATTCGAATTTAAATTAAGTGAGACAAATTAACCATCATCTTTTTAAAACAATAACAAAAAGAAAATGTGTTTGCTTTTTTCATATCTATTGGAATTTGAAAGAGGAAAAAAAAGTGAAAAAGCCAACGGCACGCAGTGTTCCTAAGTGGTCTCCCTCCCAAGTACTGACTGCGCTCGACGCTGCTTAACTTCGGTGATCGGACGAGAACCGGTGTTTTCAGCGTGATATGGCCGTTGCCGAGAGTGCTATTTAATAATTCGAATTTAAATTAAGTGAGACAAATTAACCTTCATCTTTTTAAAACAATAACAAAAAGAAAATATGTTTGCTTTTTTCATATCTATTGGAATTTAAAAGAGGAAAAAAAAGTGAAAAAGCCAACGGCACGCAGTGTTCCTAAGTGGCCTCCCTCCCAAGTACTGACTGCGCTCGACGCTGCTTAACTTCGGTGATCGGACGAGAACCGGTGTTTTCAGCGTGATATGGCCGTTGCCGAGAGTGCTATTTAATAATTCGAACTTAAATTAAGTGAGACAAATTAACCTTCATCTTTTTAAAACAATAACAAAAAGAAAATATGTTTGCTTTTTTCATATCTATTGGAATTTAAAAGAGGAAAAAAATTGAAAAAGCCAACGGCACGCAGTGTTCCTAAGTGGTCTCCCTCCCAAGTACTGACTGCGCTCGACGCTGCTTAACTTCGGTGATCGGACGAGAACCGGTGTTTTCAGCGTGATATGGCCGTTGCCGAGAGTGCTAGATAATAATTCGAATTTAAATTAAGTGAGACAAATTAACCTTCATCTTTTTAAAACAATAACAAAAAGAAAATATGTTTGCATTTTTCATATCTATTGGAATTTAAAAGAGGAAAAAGAAGTGAAAAAGCCAACGGCACGCAGTGTTGCTAAGTGGTCTCCCTCCCAAGTACTGACTGCGCTCGACGCTGCTTAACTTCGGTGATCGGACGAGAACCGGTGTTTTCAGCGTGATATGGCCGTTGCCGAGAGTGCTAGATAATAATTCGAATTTAAATTAAGTGAGACAAATTAACCATCATCTTTTTAAAACAATAACAAAAAGAAAATATGTTTGCTTTTTTCATATCTATTGGAATTTAAAAGAGGAAAAAAAAGTGAAAAAGCCAACGGCACGCAGTGTTCCTAAGTGGTTTCCCTCCCAAGTACTGACTGCGCTCGACGCTGCTTAACTTCGGTGATCGGACGAGAACCGGTGTTTTCAGCGTGATATGGCCGTTGCCGAGAGTGCTATTTAATAATTCGAATTTAAATTAAGTGAGACAAATTAACCTTCATCTTTTTAAAACAATAACAAAAAGAAAATATGTTTGCTTTTTTCATATCTATTGGAATTTAAAAGAGGAAAAAAATTGAAAAAGCCAACGGCACGCAGTGTTCCTAAGTGGTCTCCCTCCCAAGTACTGACTGCGCTCGACGCTGCTTAACTTCGGTGATCGGACGAGAACCGGTGTTTTCAGCGTGATATGGCCGTTGCCGAGAGTGCTAGATAATAATTCGAATTTAAATTAAGTGAGACAAATTAACCTTCATCTTTTTAAAACAATAACAAAAAGAAAATATGTTTGCATTTTTCATATCTATTGGAATTTAAAAGAGGAAAAAAAAGTGAAAAAGCCAACGGCACGCAGTGTTCCTAAGTGGTCTCCCTCCCAAGTACTGACTGCGCTCGACGCTGCTTAACTTCGGTGATCCGACGAGAACCGGTGTTTTCAGCGTGATATGGCCGTTGCCAAGAGTGCTAGATAATAATTCGAATTTAAATTAAGTGAGACAAATTGACCTTCATCTTTTTAAAACAATAACAAAAAGAATATATGTTTGCTTTTTTCATATCTATAGGAATTTAAAAGAGGAAAAAAAAGTGAAAAAGCCAACTGCACGCAGCGTTCCTAAGTGGTCTCCCTCCCAAGTACTGACTGCGCTCGACGCTGCTTAACTTCGGTTATCGGACGAGAACCGGTGTTTTCAGCGTGATATGGCCGTTGCCGAGAGTGCTATTTAATAATTCGAATTTAATTAACCTTCATCTTTATAAATCAATAAGAAAAAGAAGATATGTTTGCTTTTTTCATATCTCATGGAATTTAAAAGAGGAAATAAAAGTGTAAAAGCCAACGGCACGCAAAGTTTCCAAGTACTGACTGCGCTCGACGCTGCTTAACTTCGGTGATCGGACGAGAACCGGTGTTTTCAGCGTGATATGGCCGTTGCCGAGAGTGCTAGATAATAATTCGAATTTAAATTAAGTGAGACAAATTAACGTTCATCTTTTTAAAACAATAACAAAAAGAAAATATGTTTGCTTTTTTCATATCTATTGGAATTTAAAAGAGGAAAAAAAAGTGAAAAAGCCAACGGCACGCAGTGTTCCTAAGTGGTCTCCCTCCCATGTACTGACTGCGCTCGACGCTGCTTAACTTCGGTGATCGGACGAGAACCGGTGTTTTCAGCGTGATATGGCCGTTGCCGAGAGTGCTAGATAATAATTCGAATTTAAATTAAGTGAGACAAATTAACCATCATCTTTTTAAAACAATAACAAAAAGAAAATATGTTTGCTTTTTTCATATCTATTGGAATTTAAAAGAGGAAAAAAAAGTGAAAAAGCCAACGGCACGCAGTGTTCCTAAGTGGTCTCCCTCCCATGTACTGACTGCGCTCGACGCTGCTTAACTTCAGTGATCGGAAGAGAACCGGTGTTTTCAGCGTGATATGGCCGTTGCCGAGAGTGCTAGATAATAATTCGAATTTAAATTAAGTGAGACAAATTAACCATCATCTTTTTAAAACAATAACAAAAAGAAAATATGTTTGCTTTTTTCATATCTATTGGAATTTAAAAGAGGAAAAAAAGTGAAAAAGCCAACGTCACGCAGTGTTCCTAAGTGGTCTCCCTCCCAAGTACTGACTGCGCTCGACGCTGCTTAACTTCGGTGATCGGACGAGAACCGGTGTTTTCAGCGTGATATGGCCGTTGCCAAGAGTGCTATTTAATAATTCGAATTTAAATTAAGTGAGACAAATTAACCTTCATCTTTTTAAAACAATAACAAAAAGAAAATATGTTTGCTTTTTTCATATCTATTGGAATTTAAAAGAGGAAAAAAAAGTGAAAAAAGCCAACGGCACGCAGTGTTCCTAAGTGGTCTCCCTCCCAAGTACTGACTGCGCTCGACGCTGCTTAACTTCGGTGATCGGACGAGAACCGGTGTTTTCAGCGTGATATGGCCGTTGCCGAGAGTGCTAGATAATAATTCGAATTTAAATTAAGTGAGACAAATTAACCATCATCTTTTTAAAACAATAACAAAAAGAAAATATGTTTGCTTTTTTCATATCTATTGGAATTTAAAAGAGGAAAAAAAAGTGAAAAAGCCAACGGCACGCAGTGTTCCTAAGTGGTCTCCCTCCCAAGTACTGACTGCGCTCGACGCTGCTTAACTTCGGTGATCGGACGAGAACCGGTGTTTTCAGCGTGATATGGCCGTTGCCGAGAGTGCTATTTAATAATTCGAATTTAATTAACCTTCATCTTTATAAATCAATAAGAAAAAGAAGATATGTTTGCTTTTTTCATATCTCATGGAATTTAAAAGAGGAAATAAAAGTGAAAAAGCCAACGGCACGCAAAGTTTCCAAGTACTGACTGCGCTCGACGCTGCTTAACTTCGGTGATCGGACGAGAACCGGTGTTTTCAGAGTGATATGGCCGTTGCCAAGAGTGCTATTTAATAATTCGAATTTAAATTAAGTGAGACAAATTAACCTTCATCTTTTTAAAACAATAACAAAAAGAAAATATGTTTGCTTTTTTCATATCTATTGGAATTTAAAAGAGGAAAAAAAAGTGAAAAAGCCAACGGCACGCAGTGTTCCTAAGTGGTCTCCCTCCCAAGTACTGACTGCGCTCGACGCTGCTTAACTTCGGTGATCGGACGAGAACCGGTGTTTTCAGCGTGATATGGCCGTTGCCGAGAGTGCTAGATAATAATTCGAATTTAAATTAAGTGAGACAAATTAACCATCATCTTTTTAAAACAATAACAAAAAGAAAATATGTTTGCTTTTTTCATATCTATTGGAATTTAAAAGAGGAAAAAAAAGTGAAAAAGCCAACGGCACGCAGTGTTCCTAAGTGGTCTCCCTCCCAAGTACTGTCTGCGCTCGACGCTGCTTAACTTCGGTGATCGGACGAGAACCGGTGTTTTCAGCGTGATATGGCCGTTGCCGAGAGTGCTATTTAATAATTCGAATTTAATTAACCTTCATCTTTATAAATCAATAAGAAAAAGAAGATATGTTTGCTTTTTTCATATCTCATGGAATTTAAAAGAGGAAATAAAAGTGAAAAAGCCAACGGCACGCAAAGTTTCCAAGTACTGACTGCGCTCGACGCTGCTTAACTTCGGTGATCGGACGAGAACCGGTGTTTTCAGCGTGATATGGCCGTTGCCGAGAGTGCTAGACAATAATTCGAATTTAAATTAAGTGAGACAAATTAACCATCATCTTTTTAAAACAATAACAAAAAGAAAATATGTTTGCTTTTTTCATATCTATTGGAATTTAAAAGAGGAAAAAAAAGTGAAAAAGCCAACGGCACGCAGTGTTCCTAAGTGGTCTCCCTCCCAAGTACTGACTGCGCTCGACGCTGCTTAACTTCGGTGATCGGACGAGAACCGGTGTTTTCAGCGTGATATGGCCGTTGCCGAGAGTGCTATTTAATAATTCGAATTTAAATTAAGTGAGACAAATTAACCTTCATCTTTTTAAAACAATAACAAAAAGAAAATATGTTTGCTTTTTTCATATCTATTGGAATTTAAAAGAGGAAAAAAATTGAAAAAGCCAACGGCACGCAGTGTTCCTAAGTGGTCTCCCTCCCAAGTACTGACTGCGCTCGACGCTGCTTAACTTCGGTGATCGGACGAGAACCGGTGTTTTCAGCGTGATATGGCCGTTGCCGAGAGTACTAGATAATAATTCGAATTTAAATTAAGTGAGACAAATTAACCTTCATCTTTTTAAAACAATAACAAAAAGAAAATATGTTTGCATTTTTCATATCTATTGGAATTTAAAAGAGGAAAAAGAAGTGAAAAAGCCAACGGCACGCAGTGTTCCTAAGTGGTCTCCCTCCCAAGTACTGACTGCGCTCGACGCTGCTTAACTTCGGTGATCGGACGAGAACCGGTGTTTTCAGCGTGATATGGCCGTTGCCGAGAGTGCTAGATAATAATTCGAATTTAAATTAAGTGAGACAAATTAACCATCATCTTTTTAAAACAATAACAAAAAGAAAATATGTTTGCTTTTTTCATATCTATTGGAATTTAAAAGAGGAAAAAAAGTGAAAAAGCCAACGTCACGCAGTGTTCCTAAGTGGTCTCCCTCCCAAGTACTGACTGCGCTCGACGCTGCTTAACTTCGGTGATCGGACGAGAACCGGTGTTTTCAGCGTGATATGGCCGTTGCCAAGAGTGCTATTTAATAATTCGAATTTAAATTAAGTGAGACAAATTAACCTTCATCTTTTTAAAACAATAACAAAAAGAAAATATGTTTGCTTTTTTCATATCTATTGGAATTTAAAAGAGGAAAAAAAAGTGAAAAAAGCCAACGGCACGCAGTGTTCCTAAGTGGTCTCCCTCCCAAGTACTGACTGCGCTCGACGCTGCTTAACTTCGGTGATCGGACGAGAACCGGTGTTTTCAGCGTGATATGGCCGTTGCCGAGAGTGCTAGATAATAATTCGAATTTAAATTAAGTGAGACAAATTAACCATCATCTTTTTAAAACAATAACAAAAAGAAAATATGTTTGCTTTTTTCATATCTATTGGAATTTAAAAGAGGAAAAAAAAGTGAAAAAGCCAACGGCACGCAGTGTTCCTAAGTGGTCTCCCTCCCAAGTACTGACTGCGCTCGACGCTGCTTAACTTCGGTGATCGGACGAGAACCGGTGTTTTCAGCGTGATATGGCCGTTGCCGAGAGTGCTATTTAATAATTCGAATTTAATTAACCTTCATCTTTATAAATCAATAAGAAAAAGAAGATATGTTTGCTTTTTTCATATCTCATGGAATTTAAAAGAGGAAATAAAAGTGAAAAAGCCAACGGCACGCAAAGTTTCCAAGTACTGACTGCGCTCGACGCTGCTTAACTTCGGTGATCGGACGAGAACCGGTGTTTTCAGAGTGATATGGCCGTTGCCAAGAGTGCTATTTAATAATTCGAATTTAAATTAAGTGAGACAAATTAACCTTCATCTTTTTAAAACAATAACAAAAAGAAAATATGTTTGCTTTTTTCATATCTATTGGAATTTAAAAGAGGAAAAAAAAGTGAAAAAGCCAACGGCACGCAGTGTTCCTAAGTGGTCTCCCTCCCAAGTACTGACTGCGCTCGACGCTGCTTAACTTCGGTGATCGGACGAGAACCGGTGTTTTCAGCGTGATATGGCCGTTGCCGAGAGTGCTAGATAATAATTCAAATTTAAATTAAGTGAGACAAATTAACCATCATCTTTTTAAAACAATAACAAAAAGAAAATATGTTTGCTTTTTTCATATCTATTGGAATTTAAAAGAGGAAAAAAAAGTGAAAAAGCCAACGGCACGCAGTGTTCCTAAGTGGTCTCCCTCCCAAGTACTGACTGCGCTCGACGCTGCTTAACTTCGGTGATCGGACGAGAACCGGTGTTTTCAGCGTGATATGGCCGTTGCCGAGAGTGCTATTTAATAATTCGAATTTAATTAACCTTCATCTTTATAAATCAATAAGAAAAAGAAGATATGTTTGCTTTTTTCATATCTCATGGAATTTAAAAGAGGAAATAAAAGTGAAAAAGCCAACGGCACGCAAAGTTTCCAAGTACTGACTGCGCTCGACGCTGCTTAACTTCGGTGATCGGACGAGAACCGGTGTTTTCAGAGTGATATGGCCGTTGCCAAGAGTGCTATTTAATAATTCGAATTTAAATTAAGTGAGACAAATTAACCTTCATCTTTTTAAAACAATAACAAAAAGAAAATATGTTTGCTTTTTTCATATCTATTGGAATTTAAAAGAGGAAAAAAAAGTGAAAAAGCCAACGGCACGCAGTGTTCCTAAGTGGTCTCCCTCCCAAGTACTGACTGCGCTCGACGCTGCTTAACTTCGGTGATCGGACGAGAACCGGTGTTTTCAGCGTGATATGGCCGTTGCCGAGAGTGCTAGATAATAATTCGAATTTAAATTAAGTGAGACAAATTAACCATCATCTTTTTAAAACAATAACAAAAAGAAAATATGTTTGCTTTTTTCATATCTATTGGAATTTAAAAGAGGAAAAAAAAGTGAAAAAGCCAACGGCACGCAGTGTTCCTAAGTGGTCTCCCTCCCAAGTACTGACTGCGCTCGACGCTGCTTAACTTCGGTGATCGGACGAGAACCGGTGTTTTCAGCGTGATATGGCCGTTGCCGAGAGTGCTATTTAATAATTCGAATTTAATTAACCTTCATCTTTATAAATCAATAAGAAAAAGAAGATATGTTTGCTTTTTTCATATCTCATGGAATTTAAAAGAGGAAATAAAAGTGAAAAAGCCAACGGCACGCAAAGTTTCCAAGTACTGACTGCGCTCGACGCTGCTTAACTTCGGTGATCGGACGAGAACCGGTGTTTTCAGAGTGATATGGCCGTTGCCAAGAGTGCTATTTAATAATTCGAATTTAAATTAAGTGAGACAAATTAACCTTCATCTTTTTAAAACAATAACAAAAAGAAAATATGTTTGCTTTTTTCATATCTATTGGAATTTAAAAGAGGAAAAAAAAGTGAAAAAGCCAACGGCACGCAGTGTTCCTAAGTGGTCTCCCTCCCAAGTACTGACTGCGCTCGACGCTGCTTAACTTCGGTGATCGGACGAGAACCGGTGTTTTCAGCGTGATATGGCCGTTGCCGAGAGTGCTAGATAATAATTCGAATTTAAATTAAGTGAGACAAATTAACCATCATCTTTTTAAAACAATAACAAAAAGAAAATATGTTTGCTTTTTTCATATCTATTGGAATTTAAAAGAGGAAAAAAAAGTGAAAAAGCCAACGGCACGCAGTGTTCCTAAGTGGTCTCCCTCCCAAGTACTGTCTGCGCTCGACGCTGCTTAACTTCGGTGATCGGACGAGAACCGGTGTTTTCAGCGTGATATGGCCGTTGCCGAGAGTGCTATTTAATAATTCGAATTTAATTAACCTTCATCTTTATAAATCAATAAGAAAAAGAAGATATGTTTGCTTTTTTCATATCTCATGGAATTTAAAAGAGGAAATAAAAGTGAAAAAGCCAACGGCACGCAAAGTTTCCAAGTACTGACTGCGCTCGACGCTGCTTAACTTCGGTGATCGGACGAGAACCGGTGTTTTCAGCGTGATATGGCCGTTGCCGAGAGTGCTAGACAATAATTCGAATTTAAATTAAGTGAGACAAATTAACCATCATCTTTTTAAAACAATAACAAAAAGAAAATATGTTTGCTTTTTTCATATCTATTGGAATTTAAAAGAGGAAAAAAAAGTGAAAAAGCCAACGGCACGCAGTGTTCCTAAGTGGTCTCCCTCCCAAGTACTGACTGCGCTCGACGCTGCTTAACTTCGGTGATCGGACGAGAACCGGTGTTTTCAGCGTGATATGGCCGTTGCCGAGAGTGCTATTTAATAATTCGAATTTAAATTAAGTGAGACAAATTAACCTTCATCTTTTTAAAACAATAACAAAAAGAAAATATGTTTGCTTTTTTCATATCTATTGGAATTTAAAAGAGGAAAAAAATTGAAAAAGCCAACGGCACGCAGTGTTCCTAAGTGGTCTCCCTCCCAAGTACTGACTGCGCTCGACGCTGCTTAACTTCGGTGATCGGACGAGAACCGGTGTTTTCAGCGTGATATGGCCGTTGCCGAGAGTACTAGATAATAATTCGAATTTAAATTAAGTGAGACAAATTAACCTTCATCTTTTTAAAACAATAACAAAAAGAAAATATGTTTGCATTTTTCATATCTATTGGAATTTAAAAGAGGAAAAAGAAGTGAAAAAGCCAACGGCACGCAGTGTTCCTAAGTGGTCTCCCTCCCAAGTACTGACTGCGCTCGACGCTGCTTAACTTCGGTGATCGGACGAGAACCGGTGTTTTCAGCGTGATATGGCCGTTGCCGAGAGTGCTAGATAATAATTCGAATTTAAATTAAGTGAGACAAATTAACCATCATCTTTTTAAAACAATAACAAAAAGAAAATATGTTTGCTTTTTTCATATCTATTGGAATTTAAAAGAGGAAAAAAAAGTGAAAAAGCCAACGGCACGCAGTGTTCCTAAGTGGTTTCCCTCCCAAGTACTGACTGCGCTCGACGCTGCTAAACTTCGGTGATCGGACGAGAACCGGTGCTTTCAGCGTGATATGGCCGTTGCCGAGAGTGCTATTTAATAATTCGAATTTAAATTAAGTGAGACAAATTAACCTTCATCTTTTTAAAACAATAACAAAAAGAAAATATGTTTGCTTTTTTCATATCTATTGGAATTTAAAAGAGGAAAAAAAAGTGAAAAAGCCAACGGCACGCAGTGTTCCTAAGTGGTCTCCCTCCCAAGTACTGATTGCGCTCGACGCTGCTTAACTTCGGTGATCGGACGAGAACCGGTGTTTTCAGCGTGATATGGCCGTTGCCGAGAGTGCTATTTAATAATTCGAATTTAAATTAAGTGAGACAAATTAACCTTCATCTTTTTAAAACAATAACAAAAAGAAAATATGTTTGCTTTTTTCATATCTATTGGAATTTAAAAGAGGAAAAAAATTGAAAAAGCCAACGGCACGCAGTGTTCCTAAGTGGTCTCCCTCCCAAGTACTGACTGCGCTCGACGCTGCTTAACTTCGGTGATCGGACGAGAACCGGTGTTTTCAGCGTGATATGGCCGTTGCCGAGAGTGCTAGATAATAATTCGAATTTAAATTAAGTGAGACAAATTAACCTTAATCTTTTTAAAACAATAACAAAAAGAAAATATGTTTGCATTTTTCATATCTATTGGAATTTAAAAGAGGAAAAAGAAGTGAAAAAGCCAACGGCACGCAGTGTTCCTAAGTGGTCTCCCTCCCAAGTACTGACTGCGCTCGACGCTGCTTAACTTCGGTGATCGGACGAGAACCGGTGTTTTCAGCGTGATATGGCCGTTGCCGAGAGTGCTAGATAATAATTCGAATTTAAATTAAGTGAGACAAATTAACCATCATCTATTTAAAACAATAACAAAAAGAAAATATGTTTGCTTTTTTCATATCTATTGGAATTTAAAAGAGGAAAAAAAAGTGAAAAAGCCAACGGCACGCAGTGTTCCTAAGTGGTCTCCCTCCCAAGTACTGACTGCGCTCGACGCTGCTTAACTTCGGTGATCGGACGAGAACCGGTGTTTTCAGCGTGATATGGCCGTTGCCGAGAGTGCTAGACAATAATTCGAATTTAAATTAAGTGAGACAAATTAACCATCATCTTTTTAAAACAATAACAAAAAGAAAATATGTTTGCTTTTTTCATATCTATTGGAATTTAAAAGAGGAAAAAAAAGTGAAAAAGCCAACGGCACGCAGTGTTCCTAAGTGGTCTCCCTCCCAAGTACTGACTGCGCTCGACGCTGCTTAACTTCGGTGATCGGACGAGAACCGGTGTTTTCAGCGTGATATGGCCGTTGCCGAGAGTGCTATTTAATAATTCGAATTTAAATTAAGTGAGACAAATTAACCTTCATCTTTTTAAAACAATAACAAAAAGAAAATATGTTTGCTTTTTTCATATCTATTGGAATTTAAAAGAGGAAAAAAATTGAAAAAGCCAACGGCACGCAGTGTTCCTAAGTGGTCTCCCTCCCAAGTACTGACTGCGCTCGACGCTGCTTAACTTCGGTGATCGGACGAGAACCGGTGTTTTCAGCGTGATATGGCCGTTGCCGAGAGTACTAGATAATAATTCGAATTTAAATTAAGTGAGACAAATTAACCTTCATCTTTTTAAAACAATAACAAAAAGAAAATATGTTTGCATTTTTCATATCTATTGGAATTTAAAAGAGGAAAAAGAAGTGAAAAAGCCAACGGCACGCAGTGTTCCTAAGTGGTCTCCCTCCCAAGTACTGACTGCGCTCGACGCTGCTTAACTTCGGTGATCGGACGAGAACCGGTGTTTTCAGCGTGATATGGCCGTTGCCGAGAGTGCTAGATAATAATTCGAATTTAAATTAAGTGAGACAAATTAACCATCATCTTTTTAAAACAATAACAAAAAGAAAATATGTTTGCTTTTTTCATATCTATTGGAATTTAAAAGAGGAAAAAAAAGTGAAAAAGCCAACGGCACGCAGTGTTCCTAAGTGGTTTCCCTCCCAAGTACTGACTGCGCTCGACGCTGCTAAACTTCGGTGATCGGACGAGAACCGGTGCTTTCAGCGTGATATGGCCGTTGCCGAGAGTGCTATTTAATAATTCGAATTTAAATTAAGTGAGACAAATTAACCTTCATCTTTTTAAAACAATAACAAAAAGAAAATATGTTTGCTTTTTTCATATCTATTGGAATTTAAAAGAGGAAAAAAAAGTGAAAAAGCCAACGGCACGCAGTGTTCCTAAGTGGTCTCCCTCCCAAGTACTGATTGCGCTCGACGCTGCTTAACTTCGGTGATCGGACGAGAACCGGTGTTTTCAGCGTGATATGGCCGTTGCCGAGAGTGCTATTTAATAATTCGAATTTAAATTAAGTGAGACAAATTAACCTTCATCTTTTTAAAACAATAACAAAAAGAAAATATGTTTGCTTTTTTCATATCTATTGGAATTTAAAAGAGGAAAAAAATTGAAAAAGCCAACGGCACGCAGTGTTCCTAAGTGGTCTCCCTCCCAAGTACTGACTGCGCTCGACGCTGCTTAACTTCGGTGATCGGACGAGAACCGGTGTTTTCAGCGTGATATGGCCGTTGCCGAGAGTGCTAGATAATAATTCGAATTTAAATTAAGTGAGACAAATTAACCTTAATCTTTTTAAAACAATAACAAAAAGAAAATATGTTTGCATTTTTCATATCTATTGGAATTTAAAAGAGGAAAAAGAAGTGAAAAAGCCAACGGCACGCAGTGTTCCTAAGTGGTCTCCCTCCCAAGTACTGACTGCGCTCGACGCTGCTTAACTTCGGTGATCGGACGAGAACCGGTGTTTTCAGCGTGATATGGCCGTTGCCGAGAGTGCTAGATAATAATTCGAATTTAAATTAAGTGAGACAAATTAACCATCATCTATTTAAAACAATAACAAAAAGAAAATATGTTTGCTTTTTTCATATCTATTGGAATTTAAAAGAGGAAAAAAAAGTGAAAAAGCCAACGGCACGCAGTGTTCCTAAGTGGTCTCCCTCCCAAGTACTGACTGCGCTCGACGCTGCTTAACTTCGGTGATCGGACGAGAACCGGTGTTTTCAGCGTGATATGGCCGTTGCCGAGAGTGCTATTTAATAATTCGAATTTAAATTAAGTGAGACAAATTTACCTTCATCTTTTTAAAACAATAACAAAAAGAAAATATGTTTGCTTTTTTCATATCTATTGGAATTTAAAAGAGGAAAAAAAAGTGAAAAAGCCAACGGCACGCAGTGTTCCTAAGTGGTCTCCCTCCCAAGTACTGACTGCGCTCGACGCTGCTTAACTTCGGTGATCGGACGATAACCGGTGTTTTCAGCGTGATATGGCCGTTGCCGAGAGTGCTATTTAATAATTCGAATTTAAATTAAGTGAGACAAACTAACCTTCATCTTTTTAAAACAATAACAAAAAGAAAATATGTTTGCTTTTTTCATATCTATTGGAATTTAAAAGAGGAAAAAAATTGAAAAAGCCAACGGCACGCAGTGTTCCTAAGTGGTCTCCCTCCCAAGTACTGACTGCGCTCGACGCTGCTTAATTTCGGTGATCGGACGAGAACCGGTGTTTTCAGCGTGATATGGCCGTTGCCAAGAGTGCTATTTAATAATTCGAATTTAAATTAAGTGAGACAAATTAACCTTCATCTTTTTAAAACAATAACAAAAAGAAAATATGTTTGCTTTTTTCATATCTATTGGAATTTAAAAGAGGAAAAAAAAGTGAAAAAGCCAACGGCACGCAGTGTTCCTAAGTGGTCTCCCTCCCAAGTACTGACTGCGCTCGACGCTGCTTAACTTCGGTGATCGGACGAGAACCGGTGTTTTCAGCGTGATATGGCCGTTGCCGAGAGTGCTAGATAATAATTCGAATTTAAATTAAGTGAGACAAATTAACCATCATCTTTTTAAAACAATAACAAAAAGAAAATATGTTTGCTTTTTTCATATCTATTGGAATTTAAAAGAGGAAAAAAAAAGTGAAAAAGCCAACGGCACGCAGTGTTCCTAAGTGGTCTCCCTCCCAAGTACTGACTGCGCTCGACGCTGCTTAACTTCGGTGATCGGACGAGAACCGGTGTTTTCAGCGTGATATGGCCGTTGCCGAGAGTGCTATTTAATAATTCGAATTTAATTAACCTTCATCTTTATAAATCAATAAGAAAAAGAAGATATGTTTGCTTTTTTCATATCTCATGGAATTTAAAAGAGGAAATAAAAGTGAAAAAGCCAACGGCACGCAAAGTTTCCAAGTACTGACTGCGCTCGACGCTGCTTAACTTCGGTGATCGGACGAGAACCGGTGTTTTCAGCGTGATATGGCCGTTGCCGAGAGTGCTAGACAATAATTCGAATTTAAATTAAGTGAGACAAATTAACCATCATCTTTTTAAAACAATAACAAAAAGAAAATATGTTTGCTTTTTTCATATCTATTGGAATTTAAAAGAGGAAAAAAAAGTGAAAAAGCCAACGGCCAGCAGTGTTCCTAAGTGGTCTCCCTCCCAAGTACTGACTGCGCTCGACGCTGCTTAACTTCGGTGATCGGACGAGAACCGGTGTTTTCAGCGTGATATGGCCGTTGCCGAGAGTGCTATTTAATAATTCGAATTTAAATTAAGTGAGACAAATTAACCTTCATCTTTTTAAAACAATAACAAAAAGAAAATATGTTTGCTTTTTTCATATCTATTGGAATTTAAAAGAGGAAAAAAATTGAAAAAGCCAACGGCACGCAGTGTTCCTAAGTGGTCTCCCTCCCAAGTACTGACTGCGCTCGACGCTGCTTAACTTCGGTGATCGGACGAGAACCGGTGTTTTCAGCGTGATATGGCCGTTGCCGAGAGTGCTAGATAATAATTCGAATTTAAATTAAGTGAGACAAATTAACCTTCATCTTTTTAAAACAATAACAAAAAGAAAATATGTTTGCATTTTTCATATCTATTGGAATTTAAAAGAGGAAAAAGAAGTGAAAAAGCCAACGGCACGCAGTGTTCCTAAGTGGTCTCCCTCCCAAGTACTGACTGCGCTCGACGCTGCTTAACTTCGGTGATCGGACGAGAACCGGTGTTTTCAGCGTGATATGGCCGTTGCCGAGAGTGCTAGATAATAATTCGAATTTAAATTAAGTGAGACAAATTAACCATCATCTTTTTAAAACAATAACAAAAAGAAAATATGTTTGCTTTTTTCATATCTATTGGAATTTAAAAGAGGAAAAAAAAGTGAAAAAGCCAACGGCACGCAGTGTTCCTAAGTGGTTTCCCTCCCAAGTACTGACTGCGCTCGACGCTGCTAAACTTCGGTGATCGGACGAGAACCGGTGCTTTCAGCGTGATATGGCCGTTGCCGAGAGTGCTATTTAATAATTCGAATTTAAATTAAGTGAGACAAATTAACCTTCATCTTTTTAAAACAATAACAAAAAGAAAATATGTTTGCTTTTTTCATATCTATTGGAATTTAAAAGAGGAAAAAAAAGTGAAAAAGCCAACGGCACGCAGTGTTCCTAAGTGGTCTCCCTCCCAAGTACTGATTGCGCTCGACGCTGCTTAACTTCGGTGATCGGACGAGAACCGGTGTTTTCAGCGTGATATGGCCGTTGCCGAGAGTGCTATTTAATAATTCGAATTTAAATTAAGTGAGACAAATTAACCTTCATCTTTTTAAAACAATAACAAAAAGAAAATATGTTTGCTTTTTTCATATCTATTGGAATTTAAAAGAGGAAAAAAATTGAAAAAGCCAACGGCACGCAGTGTTCCAGAGTGGTCTCCCTCCCAAGTACTGACTGCGCTCGACGCTGCTTAACTTCGGTGATCGGACGAGAACCGGTGTTTTCAGCGTGATATGGCCGTTGCCGAGAGTGCTAGATAATAATTCGAATTTAAATTAAGTGAGACAAATTAACCATCTTTTTAAAACAATAACAAAAAGAAAATATGTTTGCATTTTTCATATCTATTGGAATTTAAAAGAGGAAAAAGAAGTGAAAAAGCCAACGGCACGCAGTGTTCCTAAGTGGTCTCCCTCCCAAGTACTGACTGCGCTCGACGCTGCTTAACTTCGGTGATCGGACGAGAACCGGTGTTTTCAGCGTGATATGGCCGTTGCCGAGAGTGCTAGATAATAATTCGAATTTAAATTAAGTGAGACAAATTAACCATCATCTTTTTAAAACAATAACAAAAAGAAAATATGTTTGCTTTTTTCATATCTATTGGAATTTAAAAGAGGAAAAAAAAGTGAAAAAGCCAACGGCACGCAGTGTTCCTAAGTGGTCTCCCTCCCAAGTACTGACTGCGCTCGACGCTGCTTAACTTCGGTGATCGGACGAGAACCGGTGTTTTCAGCGTGATATGGCCGTTGCCGAGAGTACTATTTAATAATTCGAATTTAAATTAAGTGAGACAAATTTACCTTCATCTTTTTAAAACAATAACAAAAAGAAAATATGTTTGCTTTTTTCATATCTATTGGAATTTAAAAGAGGAAAAAAAAGTGAAAAAGCCAACGGCACGCAGTGTTCCTAAGTGGTCTCCCTCCCAAGTACTGACTGCGCTCGACGCTGCTTAACTTCGGTGATCGGACGATAACCGGTGTTTTCAGCGTGATATGGCCGTTGCCGAGAGTGCTATTTAATAATTCGAATTTAAATTAAGTGAGACAAACTAACCTTCATCTTTTTAAAACAATAACAAAAAGAAAATATGTTTGCTTTTTTCATATCTATTGGAATTTAAAGGAGGAAAAAAATTGAAAAAGCCAACGGCACGCAGTGTTCCTAAGTGGTCTCCCTCCCAAGTACTGACTGCGCTCGACGCTGCTTAACTTCGGTGATCGGACGAGAACCGGTGTTTTCAGCGTGATATGGCCGTTGCCGAGAGTGCTAGATAATAATTCGAATTTAAATTAAGTGAGACAAATTAACCTTCATCTTTTTAAAACAATAACAAAAAGAAAATATGTTTGCATTTTTCATATCTATTGGAATTTAAAAGAGGAAAAAGAAGTGAAAAAGCCAACGGCACGCAGTGTTCCTAAGTGGTCTCCCTCCCAAGTACTGACTGCGCTCGACGCAGCTTAACTTCGGTGATCGGACGAGAACCGGTGTTTTCAGCGTGATATGGCCGTTGCCGAGAGTGCTAGATAATAATTCGAATTTAAATTAAGTGAGACAAATTAACCATCATCTTTTTAAAACAATAACAAAAAGAAAATATGTTTGCTTTTTTCATATCTATTGGAATTTAAAAGAGGAAAAAAAAGTGAAAAAGCCAACGGCACGCAGTGTTCCTAAGTGGTCTCCCTCCCAAGTACTGACTGCGCTCGACGCTGCTTAACTTCGGTGATCGGACGAGAACCGGTGTTTTCAGCGTGATATGGCCGTTGCCGAGAGTGCTAGATAATAATTCGAATTTAAATTAAGTGAGACAAATTAACCTTCATCTTTTTAAAACAATAACAAAAAGAAAATATGTTTGCATTTTTCATATCTATAGGAATTTAAAAGAGGAAAAAAAATTGAAAAAGCCAACGGCACGCAGTGTTCCTAAGTGGTCTCCCTCCCAAGTACTGACTGCGCTCGACGCTGCTTAACTTCGGTGATCGGACGAGAACCGGTGTTTTCAGCGTGATATGGCCGTTGCCGAGAGTGCTATTTAATAATTCGAATTTAAATTAAGTGAGACAAATTAACCTTCATCTTTTTAAAACAATAACAAAAAGAAAATATGTTTGCATTTTTCATATCTATTGGAATTTAAAAGAGGAAAAAGAAGTGAAAAAGCCAACGGCACGCAGTGTTCCTAAGTGGTCTCCCTCCCAAGTACTGACTGCGCTCGACGCTGCTTAACTTCGGTGATCGGACGAGAACCGGTGTTTTCAGCGTGATATGGCCGTTGCCGAGAGTGCTAGATAATAATTCGAATTTAAATTAAGTGAGACAAATTAACCATCATCTTTTTAAAACAATAACAAAAAGAAAATATGTTTGCTTTTTTCATATCTATTGGAATTTAAAAGAGGAAAAAAAAGTGAAAAAGCCAACGGCACGCAGTGTTCCTAAGTGGTCTCCCTCCCAAGTACTGACTGCGCTCGACGCTGCTTAACTTCGGTGATCGGACGAGAACCGGTGTTTTCAGCGTGATATGGCCGTTGCCGAGAGTGCTATTTAATAATTCGAATTTAAATTAAGTGAGACAAATTTACCTTCATCTTTTTAAAACAATAACAAAAAGAAAATATGTTTGCTTTTTTCATATCTATTGGAATTTAAAAGAGGAAAAAAAGTGAAAAAGCCAACGGCACGCAGTGTTCCTAAGTGGTCTCCCTCCCAAGTACTGACTGCGCTCGACGCTCCTTAACTTCGGTGATCGGACGATAACCGGTGTTTTCAGCGTGATATGGCCGTTGCCGAGAGTGCTATTTAATAATTCGAATTTAAATTAAGTGAGACAAATTAACCTTCATCTTTTTAAAACAATAACAAAAAGAAAATATGTTTGCTTTTTTCATATCTATTGGAATTTAAAAGAGGAAAAAAATTGAAAAAGCCAACGGCACGCAGTGTTCCTAAGTGGTCTCCCTCCCAAGTACTGACTGCGCTCGACGCTGCTTAACTTCGGTGATCGGACGAGAACCGGTGTTTTCAGCGTGATATGGCCGTTGCCGAGAGTGCTAGATAATAATTCGAATTTAAATTAAGTGAGACAAATTAACCTTCATCTTTTTAAAACAATAACAAAAAGAAAATATGTTTGCTTTTTTCATATCTATTGGAATTTAAAAGAGGAAAAAGAAGTGAAAAAGCCAACGGCACGCAGTGTTCCTAAGTGGTCTCCCTCCCAAGTACTGACTGCGCTCGACGCAGCTTAACTTCGGTGATCGGACGAGAACCGGTGTTTTCAGCGTGATATGGCCGTTGCCGAGAGTGCTAGATAATAATTCGAATTTAAATTAAGTGAGACAAATTAACCTTCATCTTTTTAAAACAATAACAAAAAGAAAATATGTTTGCTTTTTTCATATCTATTGGAATTTAAAAGAGGAAAAAGAAGTGAAAAAGCCAACGGCACGCAGTGTTCCTAAGTGGTCTCCCTCCCAAGTACTGACTGCGCTCGACGCTGCTTAACTTCGGTGATCGGACGAGAACCGGTGTTTTCAGCGTGATATGGCCGTTGCCGAGAGTGCTATTTAATAATTCGAATTTAAATTAAGTGAGACAAATTAACCTTCATCTTTTTAAAACAATAACAAAAAGAAAATATGTTTGCTTTTTTCATATCTATTGGAATTTAAAAGAGGAAAAAAATTGAAAGAGCCAACGGCACGCAGTGTTCCTAAGTGGTCTCCCTCCCAAGTACTGACTGCGCTCGACGCTGCTTAACTTCGGTGATCGGACGAGAACCGGTGTTTTCAGCGTGATATGGCCGTTGCCGAGAGTGCTAGATAATAATTCGAATTTAAATTAAGTGAGACAAATTAACCATCATCTTTTTAAAACAATAACAAAAAGAAAATATGTTTGCTTTTTTCATATCTATTGGAATTTAAAAGAGGAAAAAAAAGTGAAAAAGCCAACGGCACGCAGTGTTCCTAAGTGGTTTCCCTCCCAAGTACTGACTGCGCTCGACGCTGCTAAACTTCGGTGATCGGACGAGAACCGGTGCTTTCAGCGTGATATGGCCGTTGCCGAGAGTGCTATTTAATAATTCGAATTTAAATTAAGTGAGACAAATTAACCTTCATCTTTTTAAAACAATAACAAAAAGAAAATATGTTTGCATTTTTCATATCTATAGGAATTTAAAAGAGGAAAAAAAATTGAAAAAGCCAACGGCACGCAGTGTTCCTAAGTGGTCTCCCTCCCAAGTACTGACTGCGCTCGACGCTGCTTAACTTCGGTGATCGGACGAGAACCGGTGTTTTCAGCGTGATATGGCCGTTGCCGAGAGTGCTATTTAATAATTCGAATTTAAATTAAGTGAGACAAATTAACCTTCATCTTTTTAAAACAATAACAAAAAGAAAATATGTTTGCATTTTTCATATCTATTGGAATTTAAAAGAGGAAAAAGAAGTGAAAAAGCCAACGGCACGCAGTGTTCCTAAGTGGTCTCCCTCCCAAGTACTGACTGCGCTCGACGCTGCTTAACTTCGGTGATCGGACGAGAACCGGTGTTTTCAGCGTGATATGGCCGTTGCCGAGAGTGCTAGATAATAATTCGAATTTAAATTAAGTGAGACAAATTAACCATCATCTTTTTAAAACAATAACAAAAAGAAAATATGTTTGCTTTTTTCATATCTATTGGAATTTAAAAGAGGAAAAAAAAGTGAAAAAGCCAACGGCACGCAGTGTTCCTAAGTGGTCTCCCTCCCAAGTACTGACTGCGCTCGACGCTGCTTAACTTCGGTGATCGGACGAGAACCGGTGTTTTCAGCGTGATATGGCCGTTGCCGAGAGTGCTATTTAATAATTCGAATTTAAATTAAGTGAGACAAATTTACCTTCATCTTTTTAAAACAATAACAAAAAGAAAATATGTTTGCTTTTTTCATATCTATTGGAATTTAAAAGAGGAAAAAAAAGTGAAAAAGCCAACGGCACGCAGTGTTCCTAAGTGGTCTCCCTCCCAAGTACTGACTGCGCTCGACGCTCCTTAACTTCGGTGATCGGACGATAACCGGTGTTTTCAGCGTGATATGGCCGTTGCCGAGAGTGCTATTTAATAATTCGAATTTAAATTAAGTGAGACAAATTAACCTTCATCTTTTTAAAACAATAACAAAAAGAAAATATGTTTGCTTTTTTCATATCTATTGGAATTTAAAAGAGGAAAAAAATTGAAAAAGCCAACGGCACGCAGTGTTCCTAAGTGGTCTCCCTCCCAAGTACTGACTGCGCTCGACGCTGCTTAACTTCGGTGATCGGACGAGAACCGGTGTTTTCAGCGTGATATGGCCGTTGCCGAGAGTGCTAGATAATAATTCGAATTTAAATTAAGTGAGACAAATTAACCTTCATCTTTTTAAAACAATAACAAAAAGAAAATATGTTTGCTTTTTTCATATCTATTGGAATTTAAAAGAGGAAAAAGAAGTGAAAAAGCCAACGGCACGCAGTGTTCCTAAGTGGTCTCCCTCCCAAGTACTGACTGCGCTCGACGCAGCTTAACTTCGGTGATCGGACGAGAACCGGTGTTTTCAGCGTGATATGGCCGTTGCCGAGAGTGCTAGATAATAATTCGAATTTAAATTAAGTGAGACAAATTAACCTTCATCTTTTTAAAACAATAACAAAAAGAAAATATGTTTGCTTTTTTCATATCTATTGGAATTTAAAAGAGGAAAAAGAAGTGAAAAAGCCAACGGCACGCAGTGTTCCTAAGTGGTCTCCCTCCCAAGTACTGACTGCGCTCGACGCTGCTTAACTTCGGTGATCGGACGAGAACCGGTGTTTTCAGCGTGATATGGCCGTTGCCGAGAGTGCTATTTAATAATTCGAATTTAAATTAAGTGAGACAAATTAACCTTCATCTTTTTAAAACAATAACAAAAAGAAAATATGTTTGCTTTTTTCATATCTATTGGAATTTAAAAGAGGAAAAAAAATGAAAAAGCCAACGGCACGCAGTGTTCCTAAGTGGTCTCCCTCCCAAGTACTGACTGCGCTCGACGCTGCTTAACTTCGGTGATCGGACGAGAACCGGTGTTTTCAGCGTGATATGGCCGTTGCCGAGAGTGCTAGATAATAATTCGAATTTAAATTAAGTGAGACAAATTAACCTTCATCTTTTTAAAACAATAACAAAAAGAAAATATGTTTGCATTTTTCATATCTATTGGAATTTAAAAGAGGAAAAAGAAGTGAAAAAGCCAACGGCACGCAGTGTTCCTAAGTGGTCTCCCTCCCAAGTACTGACTGCGCTCGACGCTGCTTAACTTCGGTGATCGGACGAGAACCGGTGTTTTCAGCGTGATATGGCCGTTGCCGAGAGTGCTAGATAATAATTCGAATTTAAATTAAGTGAGACAAATTAACCATCATCTTTTTAAAACAATAACAAAAAGAAAATATGTTTGCTTTTTTCATATCTATTGGAATTTAAAAGAGGAAAAAAAAGTGAAAAAGCCAACGGCACGCAGTGTTCCTAAGTGGTTTCCCTCCCAAGTACTGACTGCGCTCGACGCTGCTAAACTTCGGTGATCGGACGAGAACCGGTGCTTTCAGCGTGATATGGCCGTTGCCGAGAGTGCTATTTAATAATTCGAATTTAAATTAAGTGAGACAAATTAACCTTCATCTTTTTAAAACAATAACAAAAAGAAAATATGTTTGCTTTTTTCATATCTATTGGAATTTAAAAGAGGAAAAAAAAGTGAAAAAGCCAACGGCACGCAGTGTTCCTAAGTGGTCTCCCTCCCAAGTACTGATTGCGCTCGACGCTGCTTAACTTCGGTGATCGGACGAGAACCGGTGTTTTCAGCGTGATATGGCCGTTGCCGAGAGTGCTATTTAATAATTCGAATTTAAATTAAGTGAGACAAATTAACCTTCATCTTTTTAAAACAATAACAAAAAGAAAATATGTTTGCTTTTTTCATATCTATTGGAATTTAAAAGAGGAAAAAAAAGTGAAAAAGCCAACGGCACGCAGTGTTCCTAAGTGGTTTCCCTCCCAAGTACTGACTGCGCTCGACGCTGCTAAACTTCGGTGATCGGACGAGAACCGGTGCTTTCAGCGTGATATGGCCGTTGCCGAGAGTGCTATTTAATAATTCGAATTTAAATTAAGTGAGACAAATTAACCTTCATCTTTTTAAAACAATAACAAAAAGAAAATATGTTTGCTTTTTTCATATCTATTGGAATTTAAAAGAGGAAAAAAAAGTGAAAAAGCCAACGGCACGCAGTGTTCCTAAGTGGTCTCCCTCCCAAGTACTGATTGCGCTCGACGCTGCTTAACTTCGGTGATCGGACGAGAACCGGTGTTTTCAGCGTGATATGGCCGTTGCCGAGAGTGCTATTTAATAATTCGAATTTAAATTAAGTGAGACAAATTAACCTTCATCTTTTTAAAACAATAACAAAAAGAAAATATGTTTGCTTTTTTCATATCTATTGGAATTTAAAAGAGGAAAAAAATTGAAAAAGCCAACGGCACGCAGTGTTCCTAAGTGGTCTCCCTCCCAAGTACTGACTGCGCTCGACGCTGCTTAACTTCGGTGATCGGACGAGAACCGGTGTTTTCAGCGTGATATGGCCGTTGCCGAGAGTGCTAGATAATAATTCGAATTTAAATTAAGTGAGACAAATTAACCATCTTTTTAAAACAATAACAAAAAGAAAATATGTTTGCATTTTTCATATCTATTGGAATTTAAAAGAGGAAAAAGAAGTGAAAAAGCCAACGGCACGCAGTGTTCCTAAGTGGTCTCCCTCCCAAGTACTGACTGCGCTCGACGCTGCTTAACTTCGGTGATCGGACGAGAACCGGTGTTTTCAGCGTGATATGGCCGTTGCCGAGAGTGCTAGATAATAATTCGAATTTAAATTAAGTGAGACAAATTAACCATCATCTTTTTAAAACAATAACAAAAAGAAAATATGTTTGCTTTTTTCATATCTATTGGAATTTAAAAGAGGAAAAAAAAGTGAAAAAGCCAACGGCACGCAGTGTTCCTAAGTGGTCTCCCTCCCAAGTACTGACTGCGCTCGACGCTGCTTAACTTCGGTGATCGGACGAGAACCGGTGTTTTCAGCGTGATATGGCCGTTGCCGAGAGTGCTAGATAATAATTCGAATTTAAATTAAGTGAGACAAATTAACCTTCATCTTTTTAAAACAATAACAAAAAGAAAATATGTTTGCATTTTTCATATCTATAGGAATTTAAAAGAGGAAAAAAAATTGAAAAAGCCAACGGCACGCAGTGTTCCTAAGTGGTCTCCCTCCCAAGTACTGACTGCGCTCGACGCTGCTTAACTTCGGTGATCGGACGAGAACCGGTGTTTTCAGCGTGATATGGCCGTTGCCGAGAGTGCTATTTAATAATTCGAATTTAAATTAAGTGAGACAAATTAACCTTCATCTTTTTAAAACAATAACAAAAAGAAAATATGTTTGCTTTTTTCATATCTATTGGAATTTAAAAGAGGAAAAAAATTGAAAAAGCCAACGGCACGCAGTGTTCCTAAGTGGTCTCCCTCCCAAGTACTGACTGCGCTCGACGCTGCTTAACTTCGGTGATCGGACGAGAACCGGTGTTTTCAGCGTGATATGGCCGTTGCCGAGAGTGCTAGATAATAATTCGAATTTAAATTAAGTGAGACAAATTAACCTTCATCTTTTTAAAACAATAACAAAAAGAAAATATGTTTGCATTTTTCATATCTATTGGAATTTAAAAGAGGAAAAAGAAGTGAAAAAGCCAACGGCACGCAGTGTTCCTAAGTGGTCTCCCTCCCAAGTACTGACTGCGCTCGACGCTGCTTAACTTCGGTGATCGGACGAGAACCGGTGTTTTCAGCGTGATATGGCCGTTGCCGAGAGTGCTAGATAATAATTCGAATTTAAATTAAGTGAGACAAATTAACCATCATCTTTTTAAAACAATAACAAAAAGAAAATATGTTTGCTTTTTTCATATCTATTGGAATTTAAAAGAGGAAAAAAAAGTGAAAAAGCCAACGGCACGCAGTGTTCCTAAGTGGTTTCCCTCCCAAGTACTGACTGCGCTCGACGCTGCTAAACTTCGGTGATCGGACGAGAACCGGTGCTTTCAGCGTGATATGGCCGTTGCCGAGAGTGCTATTTAATAATTCGAATTTAAATTAAGTGAGACAAATTAACCTTCATCTTTTTAAAACAATAACAAAAAGAAAATATGTTTGCTTTTTTCATATCTATTGGAATTTAAAAGAGGAAAAAAAAGTGAAAAAGCCAACGGCACGCAGTGTTCCTAAGTGGTCTCCCTCCCAAGTACTGATTGCGCTCGACGCTGCTTAACTTCGGTGATCGGACGAGAACCGGTGTTTTCAGCGTGATATGGCCGTTGCCGAGAGTGCTATTTAATAATTCGAATTTAAATTAAGTGAGACAAATTAACCTTCATCTTTTTAAAACAATAACAAAAAGAAAATATGTTTGCTTTTTTCATATCTATTGGAATTTAAAAGAGGAAAAAAAAGTGAAAAAGCCAACGGCACGCAGTGTTCCTAAGTGGTTTCCCTCCCAAGTACTGACTGCGCTCGACGCTGCTAAACTTCGGTGATCGGACGAGAACCGGTGCTTTCAGCGTGATATGGCCGTTGCCGAGAGTGCTATTTAATAATTCGAATTTAAATTAAGTGAGACAAATTAACCTTCATCTTTTTAAAACAATAACAAAAAGAAAATATGTTTGCTTTTTTCATATCTATTGGAATTTAAAAGAGGAAAAAAAAGTGAAAAAGCCAACGGCACGCAGTGTTCCTAAGTGGTCTCCCTCCCAAGTACTGATTGCGCTCGACGCTGCTTAACTTCGGTGATCGGACGAGAACCGGTGTTTTCAGCGTGATATGGCCGTTGCCGAGAGTGCTAGATAATAATTCGAATTTAAATTAAGTGAGACAAATTAACCTTCATCTTTTTAAAACAATAACAAAAAGAAAATATGTTTGCATTTTTCATATCTATAGGAATTTAAAAGAGGAAAAAAAATTGAAAAAGCCAACGGCACGCAGTGTTCCTAAGTGGTCTCCCTCCCAAGTACTGACTGCGCTCGACGCTGCTTAACTTCGGTGATCGGACGAGAACCGGTGTTTTCAGCGTGATATGGCCGTTGCCGAGAGTGCTATTTAATAATTCGAATTTAAATTAAGTGAGACAAATTAACCTTCATCTTTTTAAAACAATAACAAAAAGAAAATATGTTTGCTTTTTTCATATCTATTGGAATTTAAAAGAGGAAAAAAATTGAAAAAGCCAACGGCACGCAGTGTTCCTAAGTGGTCTCCCTCCCAAGTACTGACTGCGCTCGACGCTGCTTAACTTCGGTGATCGGACGAGAACCGGTGTTTTCAGCGTGATATGGCCGTTGCCGAGAGTGCTAGATAATAATTCGAATTTAAATTAAGTGAGACAAATTAACCTTCATCTTTTTAAAACAATAACAAAAAGAAAATATGTTTGCATTTTTCATATCTATTGGAATTTAAAAGAGGAAAAAGAAGTGAAAAAGCCAACGGCACGCAGTGTTCCTAAGTGGTCTCCCTCCCAAGTACTGACTGCGCTCGACGCTGCTTAACTTCGGTGATCGGACGAGAACCGGTGTTTTCAGCGTGATATGGCCGTTGCCGAGAGTGCTAGATAATAATTCGAATTTAAATTAAGTGAGACAAATTAACCATCATCTTTTTAAAACAATAACAAAAAGAAAATATGTTTGCTTTTTTCATATCTATTGGAATTTAAAAGAGGAAAAAAAAGTGAAAAAGCCAACGGCACGCAGTGTTCCTAAGTGGTTTCCCTCCCAAGTACTGACTGCGCTCGACGCTGCTAAACTTCGGTGATCGGACGAGAACCGGTGCTTTCAGCGTGATATGGCCGTTGCCGAGAGTGCTATTTAATAATTCGAATTTAAATTAAGTGAGACAAATTAACCTTCATCTTTTTAAAACAATAACAAAAAGAAAATATGTTTGCTTTTTTCATATCTATTGGAATTTAAAAGAGGAAAAAAAAGTGAAAAAGCCAACGGCACGCAGTGTTCCTAAGTGGTCTCCCTCCCAAGTACTGATTGCGCTCGACGCTGCTTAACTTCGGTGATCGGACGAGAACCGGTGTTTTCAGCGTGATATGGCCGTTGCCGAGAGTGCTATTTAATAATTCGAATTTAAATTAAGTGAGACAAATTAACCTTCATCTTTTTAAAACAATAACAAAAAGAAAATATGTTTGCTTTTTTCATATCTATTGGAATTTAAAAGAGGAAAAAAAAGTGAAAAAGCCAACGGCACGCAGTGTTCCTAAGTGGTTTCCCTCCCAAGTACTGACTGCGCTCGACGCTGCTAAACTTCGGTGATCGGACGAGAACCGGTGCTTTCAGCGTGATATGGCCGTTGCCGAGAGTGCTATTTAATAATTCGAATTTAAATTAAGTGAGACAAATTAACCTTCATCTTTTTAAAACAATAACAAAAAGAAAATATGTTTGCTTTTTTCATATCTATTGGAATTTAAAAGAGGAAAAAAAAGTGAAAAAGCCAACGGCACGCAGTGTTCCTAAGTGGTCTCCCTCCCAAGTACTGATTGCGCTCGACGCTGCTTAACTTCGGTGATCGGACGAGAACCGGTGTTTTCAGCGTGATATGGCCGTTGCCGAGAGTGCTATTTAATAATTCGAATTTAAATTAAGTGAGACAAATTAACCTTCATCTTTTTAAAACAATAACAAAAAGAAAATATGTTTGCTTTTTTCATATCTATTGGAATTTAAAAGAGGAAAAAAATTGAAAAAGCCAACGGCACGCAGTGTTCCTAAGTGGTCTCCCTCCCAAGTACTGACTGCGCTCGACGCTGCTTAACTTCGGTGATCGGACGAGAACCGGTGTTTTCAGCGTGATATGGCCGTTGCCGAGAGTGCTAGATAATAATTCGAATTTAAATTAAGTGAGACAAATTAACCATCTTTTTAAAACAATAACAAAAAGAAAATATGTTTGCATTTTTCATATCTATTGGAATTTAAAAGAGGAAAAAGAAGTGAAAAAGCCAACGGCACGCAGTGTTCCTAAGTGGTCTCCCTCCCAAGTACTGACTGCGCTCGACGCTGCTTAACTTCGGTGATCGGACGAGAACCGGTGTTTTCAGCGTGATATGGCCGTTGCCGAGAGTGCTAGATAATAATTCGAATTTAAATTAAGTGAGACAAATTAACCATCATCTTTTTAAAACAATAACAAAAAGAAAATATGTTTGCTTTTTTCATATCTATTGGAATTTAAAAGAGGAAAAAAAAGTGAAAAAGCCAACGGCACGCAGTGTTCCTAAGTGGTCTCCCTCCCAAGTACTGACTGCGCTCGACGCTGCTTAACTTCGGTGATCGGACGAGAACCGGTGTTTTCAGCTTGATATGGCCGTTGCCGAGAGTGCTATTTAATAATTCGAATTTAAATTAAGTGAGACAAATTTACCTTCATCTTTTTAAAACAATAACAAAAAGAAAATATGTTTGCTTTTTTCATATCTATTGGAATTTAAAAGAGGAAAAAAAGTGAAAAAGCCAACGGCACGCAGTGTTCCTAAGTGGTCTCCCTCCCAAGTACTGACTGCGCTCGACGCTGCTTAACTTCGGTGATCGGACGATAACCGGTGTTTTCAGCGTGATATGGCCGTTGCCGAGAGTGCTAGATAATAATTCGAATTTAAATTAAGTGAGACAAATTAACCATCATCTTTTTAAAACAATAACAAAAAGAAAATATGTTTGCTTTTTTCATATCTATTGGAATTTAAAAGAGGAAAAAAATTGAAAAAGCCAACGGCACGCAGTGTTCCTAAGTGGTCTCCCTCCCAAGTACTGACTGCGCTCGACGCTGCTTAACTTCGGTGATCGGACGAGAACCGGTGTTTTCAGCGTGATATGGCCGTTGCCGAGAGTGCTAGATAATAATTCGAATTTAAATTAAGTGAGACAAATTAACCTTCATCTTTTTAAAACAATAACAAAAAGAAAATATGTTTGCATTTTTCATATCTATTGGAATTTAAAAGAGGAAAAAGAAGTGAAAAAGCCAACGGCACGCAGTGTTCCTAAGTGGTCTCCCTCCCAAGTACTGACTGCGCTCGACGCAGCTTAACTTCGGTGATCGGACGAGAACCGGTGTTTTCAGCGTGATATGGCCGTTGCCGAGAGTGCTAGATAATAATTCGAATTTAAATTAAGTGAGACAAATTAACCATCATCTTTTTAAAACAATAACAAAAAGAAAATATGTTTGCTTTTTTCATATCTATTGGAATTTAAAAGAGGAAAAAAAGTGAAAAAGCCAACGGCACGCAGTGTTCCTAAGTGGTCTCCCTCCCAAGTACTGACTGCGCTCGACGCTGCTTAACTTCGGTGATCGGACGATAACCGGTGTTTTCAGCGTGATATGGCCGTTGCCGAGAGTGCTAGATAATAATTCGAATTTAAATTAAGTGAGACAAATTAACCATCATCTTTTTAAAACAATAACAAAAAGAAAATATGTTTGCTTTTTTCATATCTATTGGAATTTAAAAGAGGAAAAAAATTGAAAAAGCCAACGGCACGCAGTGTTCCTAAGTGGTCTCCCTCCCAAGTACTGACTGCGCTCGACGCTGCTTAACTTCGGTGATCGGACGAGAACCGGTGTTTTCAGCGTGATATGGCCGTTGCCGAGAGTGCTAGATAATAATTCGAATTTAAATTAAGTGAGACAAATTAACCTTCATCTTTTTAAAACAATAACAAAAAGAAAATATGTTTGCATTTTTCATATCTATTGGAATTTAAAAGAGGAAAAAGAAGTGAAAAAGCCAACGGCACGCAGTGTTCCTAAGTGGTCTCCCTCCCAAGTACTGACTGCGCTCGACGCAGCTTAACTTCGGTGATCGGACGAGAACCGGTGTTTTCAGCGTGATATGGCCGTTGCCGAGAGTGCTAGATAATAATTCGAATTTAAATTAAGTGAGACAAATTAACCATCATCTTTTTAAAACAATAACAAAAAGAAAATATGTTTGCTTTTTTCATATCTATTGGAATTTAAAAGAGGAAAAAAAAGTGAAAAAGCCAACGGCACGCAGTGTTCCTAAGTGGTCTCCCTCCCAAGTACTGACTGCGCTCGACGCTGCTTAACTTCGGTGATCGGACGAGAACCGGTGTTTTCAGCGTGATATGGCCGTTGCCGAGAGTGCTAGATAATAATTCGAATTTAAATTAAGTGAGACAAATTAACCATCTTTTTAAAACAATAACAAAAAGAAAATATGTTTGCATTTTTCATATCTATTGGAATTTAAAAGAGGAAAAAGAAGTGAAAAAGCCAACGGCACGCAGTGTTCCTAAGTGGTCTCCCTCCCAAGTACTGACTGCGCTCGACGCTGCTTAACTTCGGTGATCGGACGAGAACCGGTGTTTTCAGCGTGATATGGCCGTTGCCGAGAGTGCTAGATAATAATTCGAATTTAAATTAAGTGAGACAAATTAACCATCATCTTTTTAAAACAATAACAAAAAGAAAATATGTTTGCTTTTTTCATATCTATTGGAATTTAAAAGAGGAAAAAAAAGTGAAAAAGCCAACGGCACGCAGTGTTCCTAAGTGGTCTCCCTCCCAAGTACTGACTGCGCTCGACGCTGCTTAACTTCGGTGATCGGACGAGAACCGGTGTTTTCAGCTTGATATGGCCGTTGCCGAGAGTGCTATTTAATAATTCGAATTTAAATTAAGTGAGACAAATTTACCTTCATCTTTTTAAAACAATAACAAAAAGAAAATATGTTTGCTTTTTTCATATCTATTGGAATTTAAAAGAGGAAAAAAAGTGAAAAAGCCAACGGCACGCAGTGTTCCTAAGTGGTCTCCCTCCCAAGTACTGACTGCGCTCGACGCTGCTTAACTTCGGTGATCGGACGATAACCGGTGTTTTCAGCGTGATATGGCCGTTGCCGAGAGTGCTAGATAATAATTCGAATTTAAATTAAGTGAGACAAATTAACCATCATCTTTTTAAAACAATAACAAAAAGAAAATATGTTTGCTTTTTTCATATCTATTGGAATTTAAAAGAGGAAAAAAATTGAAAAAGCCAACGGCACGCAGTGTTCCTAAGTGGTCTCCCTCCCAAGTACTGACTGCGCTCGACGCTGCTTAACTTCGGTGATCGGACGAGAACCGGTGTTTTCAGCGTGATATGGCCGTTGCCGAGAGTGCTAGATAATAATTCGAATTTAAATTAAGTGAGACAAATTAACCTTCATCTTTTTAAAACAATAACAAAAAGAAAATATGTTTGCATTTTTCATATCTATTGGAATTTAAAAGAGGAAAAAGAAGTGAAAAAGCCAACGGCACGCAGTGTTCCTAAGTGGTCTCCCTCCCAAGTACTGACTGCGCTCGACGCAGCTTAACTTCGGTGATCGGACGAGAACCGGTGTTTTCAGCGTGATATGGCCGTTGCCGAGAGTGCTAGATAATAATTCGAATTTAAATTAAGTGAGACAAATTAACCATCATCTTTTTAAAACAATAACAAAAAGAAAATATGTTTGCTTTTTTCATATCTATTGGAATTTAAAAGAGGAAAAAAAAGTGAAAAAGCCAACGGCACGCAGTGTTCCTAAGTGGTCTCCCTCCCAAGTACTGACTGCGCTCGACGCTGCTTAACTTCGGTGATCGGACGAGAACCGGTGTTTTCAGCGTGATATGGCCGTTGCCGAGAGTGCTATTTAATAATTCGAATTTAAATTAAGTGAGACAAATTAACCTTCATCTTTTTAAAACAATAACAAAAAGAAAATATGTTTGCTTTTTTCATATCTATTGGAATTTAAAAGAGGAAAAAAAAGTGAAAAAGCCAACGGCACGCAGTGTTCCTAAGTGGTCTCCCTCCCAAGTACTGACTGCGCTCGACGCTGCTTAACTTCGGTGATCGGACGAGAACCGGTGTTTTCAGCGTGATATGGCCGTTGCCGAGAGTGCTATTTAATAATTCGAATTTAAATTAAGTGAGACAAATTAACCTTCATCTTTTTAAAACAATAACAAAAAGAAAATATGTTTGCTTTTTACCTCTCCGAGTGACGTATGTCACGGAGAGGTTCTGTAACGATCGTGTGTGTGTGTCTGTGTGTCTGTATGTCTGTGTGTCTGTTGTTACACCCACGTAACCGCGTTCGCAGTTTCCAAATCGGAGCAAACGTGTTCGCCATTTCCGAACTGCTTTCACAGTAACGGAAATAGCTCCTCTACTAGAGTTCTCACACCACCATCTTCTGGTCTTTGTCCATCCCACACGGACACCAGTCTGTACTTACAGGCTTCTAATCACCAACATCTTTTGGTCTTCGTCCATCCAACATGGACACCAGTCTGTACATACTGGCTTCTAATCACCACCATCTTCTGGTCTTCGTCCATCCCACTTGGACACCAGTCTGTACATACTGGCTTCTAATCACCACCATCTTCTGGTCTTCGTCCATCCCACTTGGACACCAGTCTGTACATACTGGCTTCTAATCACCACCATCTTCTGGTCTTCGTCCATCCCACTTGGACACCAGTCTGTACATACTGGCTTCTAAACACCACCATCTTCTGGTCTTCGTCCATTCCACTTGGACACCAGTCTGTACATACTGGCTTCTAATCACCACCATCTTCTGGTCTTTGTTTTTGTCCATCCCACATGGACACCAGTCTGTACACCTGGCTTCTACACCACCATCTTCTGGTCTTTGTTTTTGTCCATCCCACATGGACACCAGTCTGCACACCTGGCTTCTACTCCGTCGTCATCGTTTGGTTTAAGACATTCGCGGCGATCAGCTAGGGTTACGAGAAACGTCTAGCCTCCCTAGGGTGGGTTGTCCACGATAGGTTTTCGCAATTGCGGTTGTTCTTGCTTTTAACTGTAGTTCGACACCCTTATATACTACCTATTTGTGTAAGGCGAAGCAACCGGCGTATGCTTCATTTCAAACGCCAATATTAGTCAAGTCTCTCAAGAATGTTTAATTGTTCTTTTTTAAAACGATGTAACGTTCAATAAGGCGAATAACTAACGAAGAAAATATTAAATATTAATTATATTCATTTTAATATTTAAGATAATCTTGTTTCTCGATTCAAAATTAATACGGAAAGAGTTAAAAAGCAGTCTATGTTTTTGTCTGTGTGTGTCCGTCCGTTGTTACAGTAGTGCGCTGCGTTAGAAGTTCGTTTTGTTTTGATGTGTAAAGGAATCCTACAGAACCATAATTTTCCCTTTATCCTTAATATAAAGTGAATATGTGGAAATATTTTTCGTAATTATGATGCATTTAGTACTTTTGTAGCTTTAAAGCTCTATTTCATTTTGATATCCCAAGAAAATTTTTTTAAATTATTATTTGAAATGGATGTTTATATATTACTTAAGCTATACTACATCTGTTTATAGCATAATCCTTTCGTTATTGATAACAAGAAGAACGCTACAATTCCGATCATATGAACTTTGATTTGTCAATAGGCCTAGTGAACCAAAAAGTAAACGCTTGGGTTTGGTTTTCGTTTCTGTAATGCAGAGACATTAACGGTTCAGAGTGGGCCGAAAGTTAAATACACTTTTATATAATTAGGCTTAGATTATATAATCATGGTGGAAATCTGGGCCGCGTTCAGCAGAGCCCAGCGCTGTTAGCAGTGTCCTACATAACGGGATTTTGTTTTTGAATTTTGACGTCACGGTGCTTAGCGCTGAGCTAGCGCGGTCTTCAAAGAAAATAGTCGGCTCTTTGGATAACGTGACGTAAAACGCATAGTTCTCAGCTTGGCGAAAAAACCATGGAGGAATTAATACAAATAGCTCTATGGGACTATATCTATTTAATTGGCGTGAAACCGGTTGATCACGCGAGAATTTTAAGAGATATGATAGTTTCTAATTTTAACTATAAAAGTTGTTATCTATCTCTATAAATATGTTATCATACAATTTTTGTTAAGCCTTGGTACCTTGCGTCATTTATAAAACGCCCATGACCGGAGAAAAGCTATGACGACAAAGCTCACCGGTAAACATTTCCAAAATCCGCTGTCTTTTTTGGTGAGCTCTGCTGAACGCAGCCCAGACCAGTGAAAGGTCTGATCGTAATCGGATAATAGCTTCGTGTTTTCATGCTTTTTATGGCACGCATTTACTTTCAGTGTGTGTAGCCACAAATAAGCTTTGGTGTTATGTAACGTTAACAGTCATGTTGACAAACTAAGAAAATCGTTGAGGTGAAACGAGAGGATAGTGTTTATATGGCAACGCTGTTGTGAATATGGCTTTGAACATAGAGGGCATACAGTTGAGGAGTAGAAAATTGGGCCTTTTTTAGCACGTAAAGGTAATATCCCTCCAAAGTTTTATCTCCCGTTTTTCCCCCATCGGATGATTTTAATGTGTACAAGTATATCATTATTGGATGTAAAATGTCGTCTGATTTACAGTATATTTGCTATGCTTTGTATACTGCTTTAATATTTCATAAATTTTAACTTAAGAAACATTTCCATATCTGGGTAAATAAGTTTGTAAGTAGTCGTCTTGACTCGGAGAGGTAATATTTTGGTTTTCCCAACTTGTTTCATATCTATTGGAATTTAAAAGAGGAAAAAAATTGAAAAAGCCAACGGCACGCAGTGTTCCTAAGTGGTCTCCCTCCCAAGTACTGACTGCGCTCGACGCTGCTTAACTTCGGTGATCGGACGAGAACCGGTGTTTTCAGCGTGATATGGCCGTTGCCGAGAGTGCTAGATAATAATTCGAATTTAAATTAAGTGAGACAAATTAACCTTCATCTTTTTAAAACAATAACAAAAAGAAAATATGTTTGCATTTTTCATATCTATTGGAATTTAAAAGAGGAAAAAGAAGTGAAAAAGCCAACGGCACGCAGTGTTCCTAAGTGGTCTCCCTCCCAAGTACTGAATGCGCTCGACGCTGCTTAACTTCGGTGATCGGACGAGAACCGGTGTTTTCAGCGTGATATGGCCGTTGCCGAGAGTGCTAGATAATAATTCGAATTTAAATTAAGTGAGACAAATTAACCATCATCTTTTTAAAACAATAACAAAAAGAAAATATGTTTGCTTTTTTCATATCTATTGGAATTTAAAAGAGGAAAAAAAAGTGAAAAAGCCAACGGCACGCAGTGTTCCTAAGTGGTCTCCCTCCCAAGTACTGATTGCGCTCGACGCTGCTTAACTTCGGTGATCGGACGAGAACCGGTGTTTTCAGCGTGATATGGCCGTTGCCGAGAGTGCTAGATAATAATTCGAATTTAAATTAAGTGAGACAAATTAACCTTCATCTTTTTAAAACAATAACAAAAAGAAAATATGTTTGCTTTTTTCATATCTATTGGAATTTAAAAGAGGAAAAAAATTGAAAAAGCCAACGGCACGCAGTGTTCCTAAGTGGTCTCCCTCCCAAGTACTGACTGCGCTCGACGCTGCTTAACTTCGGTGATCGGACGAGAACCGGTGTTTTCAGCGTGATATGGCCGTTGCCGAGAGTGCTAGATAATAATTCGAATTTAAATTAAGTGAGACAAATTAACCTTCATCTTTTTAAAACAATAACAAAAAGAAAATATGTTTGCATTTTTCATATCTATTGGAATTTAAAAGAGGAAAAAAAGTGAAAAAGCCAACGGCACGCAGTGTTCCTAAGTGGTCTCCCTCCCAAGTACTGACTGCGCTCGACGCTGCTTAACTTCGGTGATCCGACGAGAACCGGTGTTTTCAGCGTGATATGGCCGTTGCCAAGAGTGCTAGATAATAATTCGAATTTAAATTAAGTGAGACAAATTGACCTTCATCTTTTTAAAACAATAACAAAAAGAAAATATGTTTGCTTTTTTCATATCTATAGGAATTTAAAAGAGGAAAAAAAAGTGAAAAAGCCAACGGCACGCAGTGTTCCTAAGTGGTCTCCCTCCCAAGTACTGACTGCGCTCGACGCTGCTTAACTTCGGTTATCGGACGAGAACCGGTGTTTTCAGCGTGATATGGCCGTTGCCGAGAGTGCTATTTAATAATTCGAATTTAATTAACCTTCATCTTTATAAATCAATAAGAAAAAGAAGATATGTTTGCTTTTTTCATATCTCATGGAATTTAAAAGAGGAAATAAAAGTGAAAAAGCCAACGGCACGCAAAGTTTCCAAGTACTGACTGCGCTCGACGCTGCTTAACTTCGGTGATCGGACGAGAACCGGTGTTTTCAGCGTGATATGGCCGTTGCCGAGAGTGCTAGATAATAATTCGAATTTAAATTAAGTGAGACAAATTAACCATCATCTTTTTAAAACAATAACAAAAAGAAAATATGTTTGCTTTTTTCATATCTATTGGAATTTAAAAGAGGAAAAAAAAGTGAAAAAGCCAACGGCACGCAGTGTTCCTAAGTGGTCTCCCTCCCAAGTACTGACTGCGCTCGACGCTGCTTAACTTCGGTGATCGGACGAGAACCGGTGTTTTCAGCGTGATATATCCGTTGCCGAGAGTGCTATTTAATAATTCGAATTTAAATTAAGTGAGACAAATTAACCTTCATCTTTTTAAAACAATAACAAAAAGATAATATGTTTGCTTTTTTCATATCTATTGGAATTTAAAAGAGGAAAAAAAAGTGAAAAAGCCAACGGCACGCAGTGTTCCTAAGTGGTCTCCCTCCCAAGTACTGACTGCGCTCGACGCTGCTTAACTTCGGTGAAGAGACGAGAACCGGTGTTTTCAGCGTGATATGGCCGTTGCCGAGAGTGCTATTTAATAATTCGAATTTAAATTAAGTGAGACAAATTAACCTTCATCTTTTTAAAACAATAACAAAAAGAAAATATGTTTGCTTTTTTCATATCTATTGGAATTTAAAAGAGGAAAAAAATTGAAAAAGCCAACGGCACGCAGTGTTCCTAAGTGGTCTCCCTCCCAAGTACTGACTGCGCTCGACGCTGCTTAACTTCGGTGATCGGACGAGAACCGGTGTTTTCAGCGTGATATGGCCGTTGCCGAGAGTGCTATTTAATAATTCGAATTTAAATTAAGTGAGACAAATTAACCTTCATCTTTTTAAAACAATAACAAAAAGAAAATATGTTTGCTTTTTTCATATCTATTGGAATTTAAAAGAGGAAAAAAATTGAAAAAGCCAACGGCACGCAGTGTTCCTAAGTGGTCTCCCTCCCAAGTTCTGACTGCGCTCGACGCTGCTTAACTTCGGTGATCGGACGAGAACCGGTGTTTTCAGCGTGATATGGCCGTTGCCGAGAGTGCTAGATAATAATTCGAATTTAAATTAAGTGAGACAAATTAACCTTCATCTTTTTAAAACAATAACAAAAAGAAAATATGTTTGCTTTTTTCATATCTATTGGAATTTAAAAGAGGAAAAAAATTGAAAAAGCCAACGGCACGCAGTGTTCCTAAGTGGTCTCCCTCCCAAGTACTGACTGCGCTCGACGCTGCTTAACTTCGTTGATCCGACGAGAACCGGTGTTTTCAGCGTGATATGGCCGTTGCCGAGAGTGCTAGATAATAATTCGAATTTAAATTAAGTGAGACAAATTGACCATCTTTTTAAAACAATAACAAAAAGAAAATATGTTTGCTTTTTTCATATCTATAGGAATTTAAAAGAGGAAAAAAAAAGTGAAAAAGCCAACGGCACGCAGTGTTCCTAAGTGGTCTCCCTCCCAAGTACTGACTGCGCTCGACGCTGCTTAACTTCGGTTATCGGACGAGAACCGGTGTTTTCAGCGTGATATGGCCGTTGCCGAGAGTGCTATTTAATAATTCGAATTTAATTAACCTTCATCTTTATAAATCAATAAGAAAAAGAAGATATGTTTGCTTTTTTCATATCTCATGGAATTTAAAAGAGGAAATAAAAGTGAAAAAGCCAACGGCACGCAAAGTTTCCAAGTACTGACTGCGCTCGACGCTGCTTAACTTCGGTGATCGGACGAGAACCGGTGTTTTCAGCGTGATATGGCCGTTGCCGAGAGTGCTAGATAATAATTCGAATTTAAATTAAGTGAGACAAATTAACCATCATCTTTTTAAAACAATAACAAAAAGAAAATATGTTTGCTTTTTTCATATCTATTGGAATTTAAAAGAGGAAAAAAAAGTGAAAAAGCCAACGGCACGCAGTGTTCCTAAGTGGTCTCCCTCCCAAGTACTGACTGCGCTCGACGCTGCTTAACTTCGGTGATCGGACGAGAACCGGTGTTTTCAGCGTGATATATCCGTTGCCGAGAGTGCTATTTAATAATTCGAATTTAAATTAAGTGAGACAAATTAACCTTCATCTTTTTAAAACAATAACAAAAAGATAATATGTTTGCTTTTTTCATATCTATTGGAATTTAAAAGAGGAAAAAAAAGTGAAAAAGCCAACGGCACGCAGTGTTCCTAAGTGGTCTCCCTCCCAAGTACTGACTGCGCTCGACGCTGCTTAACTTCGGTGAAGAGACGAGAACCGGTGTTTTCAGCGTGATATGGCCGTTGCCGAGAGTGCTATTTAATAATTCGAATTTAAATTAAGTGAGACAAATTAACCTTCATCTTTTTAAAACAATAACAAAAAGAAAATATGTTTGCTTTTTTCATATCTATTGGAATTTAAAAGAGGAAAAAAATTGAAAAAGCCAACGGCACGCAGTGTTCCTAAGTGGTCTCCCTCCCAAGTACTGACTGCGCTCGACGCTGCTTAACTTCGGTGATCGGACGAGAACCGGTGTTTTCAGCGTGATATGGCCGTTGCCGAGAGTGCTATTTAATAATTCGAATTTAAATTAAGTGAGACAAATTAACCTTCATCTTTTTAAAACAATAACAAAAAGAAAATATGTTTGCTTTTTTCATATCTATTGGAATTTAAAAGAGGAAAAAAATTGAAAAAGCCAACGGCACGCAGTGTTCCTAAGTGGTCTCCCTCCCAAGTTCTGACTGCGCTCGACGCTGCTTAACTTCGGTGATCGGACGAGAACCGGTGTTTTCAGCGTGATATGGCCGTTGCCGAGAGTGCTAGATAATAATTCGAATTTAAATTAAGTGAGACAAATTAACCTTCATCTTTTTAAAACAATAACAAAAAGAAAATATGTTTGCTTTTTTCATATCTATTGGAATTTAAAAGAGGAAAAAAATTGAAAAAGCCAACGGCACGCAGTGTTCCTAAGTGGTCTCCCTCCCAAGTACTGACTGCGCTCGACGCTGCTTAACTTCGGTGATCGGACGAGAACCGGTGTTTTCAGCGTGATATGGTCGTTGCCGAGAGTGCTAGATAATAATTCGAATTTAAATTAAGTGAGACAAATTAACCTTCATCTTTTTAAAACAATAACAAAAAGAAAATATGTTTGCATTTTTCATATCTATTGGAATTTAAAAGAGGAAAAAAATTGAAAAAGCCAACGGCACGCAGTGTTCCTAAGTGGTCTCCCTCCCAAGTACTGACTGCGCTCGACGCTGCTTAACTTCGGTGATCGGACGAGAACCGGTGTTTTCAGCGTGATATGGCCGTTGCCGAGAGTGCTATTTAATAATTCGAATTTAAATTAAGTGAGACAAATTAACCTTCATCTTTTTAAAACAATAACAAAAAGAAAATATGTTTGCTTTTTTCATATCTATTGGAATTTAAAAGAGGAAAAAAATTGAAAAAGCCAACGGCACGCAGTGTTCCTAAGTGGTCTCCCTCCCAAGTTCTGACTGCGCTCGACGCTGCTTAACTTCGGTGATCGGACGAGAACCGGTGTTTTCAGCGTGATATGGCCGTTGCCGAGAGTGCTAGATAATAATTCGAATTTAAATTAAGTGAGACAAATTAACCTTCATCTTTTTAAAACAATAACAAAAAGAAAATATGTTTGCTTTTTTCATATCTATTGGAATTTAAAAGAGGAAAAAAATTGAAAAAGCCAACGGCACGCAGTGTTCCTAAGTGGTCTCCCTCCCAAGTACTGACTGCGCTCGACGCTGCTTAACTTCGGTGATCGGACGAGAACCGGTGTTTTCAGCGTGATATGGCCGTTTCCGAGAGTGCTAGATAATAATTCGAATTTAAATTAAGTGAGACAAATTAACCTTCATCTTTTTAAAACAATAACAAAAAGAAAATATGTTTGCATTTTTCATATCTATTGGAATTTAAAAGAGGAAAAAAAGTGAAAAAGCCAACGGCACGCAGTGTTCCTAAGTGGTCTCCCTCCCAAGTACTGACTGCGCTCGACGCTGCTTAACTTCGGTGATCCGACGAGAACCGGTGTTTTCAGCGTGATATGGCCGTTGCCAAGAGTGCTAGATAATAATTCGAATTTAAATTAAGTGAGACAAATTGACCTTCATCTTTTTAAAACAATAACAAAAAGAAAATATGTTTGCTTTTTTCATATCTATAGGAATTTAAAAGAGGAAAAAAAAGTGAAAAAGCCAACGGCACGCAGTGTTCCTAAGTGGTCTCCCTCCCAAGTACTGACTGCGCTCGACGCTGCTTAACTTCGGTTATCGGACGAGAACCGGTGTTTTCAGCGTGATATGGCCGTTGCCGAGAGTGCTATTTAATAATTCGAATTTAATTAACCTTCATCTTTATAAATCAATAAGAAAAAGAAGATATGTTTGCTTTTTTCATATCTCATGGAATTTAAAAGAGGAAATAAAAGTGAAAAAGCCAACGGCACGCAAAGTTTCCAAGTACTGACTGCGCTCGACGCTGCTTAACTTCGGTGATCGGACGAGAACCGGTGTTTTCAGCGTGATATGGCCGTTGCCGAGAGTGCTAGATAATAATTCGAATTTAAATTAAGTGAGACAAATTAACCATCATCTTTTTAAAACAATAACAAAAAGAAAATATGTTTGCTTTTTTCATATCTATTGGAATTTAAAAGAGGAAAAAAAAGTGAAAAAGCCAACGGCACGCAGTGTTCCTAAGTGGTCTCCCTCCCAAGTACTGACTGCGCTCGACGCTGCTTAACTTCGGTGATCGGACGAGAACCGGTGTTTTCAGCGTGATATGTCCGTTGCCGAGAGTGCTATTTAATAATTCGAATTTAAATTAAGTGAGACAAATTAACCTTCATCTTTTTAAAACAATAACAAAAGATAATATGTTTGCTTTTTTCATATCTATTGGAATTTAAAAGAGGAAAAAAAAGTGAAAAAGCCAACGGCACGCAGTGTTCCTAAGTGGTCTCCCTCCCAAGTACTGACTGCGCTCGACGCTGCTTAACTTCGGTGAAGAGACGAGAACCGGTGTTTTCAGCGTGATATGGCCGTTGCCGAGAGTGCTATTTAATAATTCGAATTTAAATTAAGTGAGACAAATTAACCTTCATCTTTTTAAAACAATAACAAAAAGAAAATATGTTTGCTTTTTTCATATCTATTGGAATTTAAAAGAGGAAAAAAATTGAAAAAGCCAACGGCACGCAGTGTTCCTAAGTGGTCTCCCTCCCAAGTACTGACTGCGCTCGACGCTGCTTAACTTCGGTGATCGGACGAGAACCGGTGTTTTCAGCGTGATATGGCCGTTGCCGAGAGTGCTAGATAATAATTCGAATTTAAATTAAGTGAGACAAATTAACCTTCATCTTTTTAAAACAATAACAAAAAGAAAATATGTTTGCATTTTTCATATCTATTGGAATTTAAAAGAGGAAAAAGAAGTGAAAAAGCCAACGGCACGCAGTGTTCCTAAGTGGTCTCCCTCCCAAGTACTGACTGCGCTCGACGCTGCTTAACTTCGGTGATCGGACGAGAACCGGTGTTTTCAGCGTGATATGGCCGTTGCCGAGAGTGCTAGATAATAATTCGAATTTAAATTAAGTGAGACAAATTAACCATCATCTTTTTAAAACAATAACAAAAAGAAAATATGTTTGCTTTTTTCATATCTATTGGAATTTAAAAGAGGAAAAAAATTGAAAAAGCCAACGGCACGCAGTGTTCCTAAGTGGTCTCCCTCCCAAGTACTGACTGCGCTCGACGCTGCTTAACTTCGGTGATCGGACGAGAACCGGTGTTTTCAGCGTGATATGGCCGTTGCCGAGAGTGCTAGATAATAATTCGAATTTAAATTAAGTGAGACAAATTAACCTTCATCTTTTTAAAACAATAACAAAAAGAAAATATGTTTGCATTTTTCATATCTATTGGAATTTAAAAGTGGAAAAAGAAGTGAAAAAGCCAACGGCACGCAGTGTTCCTAAGTGGTCTCCCTCCCAAGTACTGACTGCGCTCGACGCTGCTTAACTTCGGTGATCGGACGAGAACCGGTGTTTTCAGCGTGATATGGCCGTTGCCGAGAGTGCTAGATAATAATTCGAATTTAAATTAAGTGAGACAATTTGACCTTCATCTTTTTAAAACAATAACAAAAAGAAAATATGTTTGCTTTTATCATATCTATTGGAATTTAAAAGAGGAAAATAAAATTAAAAAAGCCAACGGCACGCAGTGTTCTTAAATGGTCTCCCTCCCAAGTACTGACTGCGCTCGACGCTGCTTAACTTCGGTGATCGGACGAGAACCGTTGTTTTCAGCGTGATATGGACGTTGCCGAGAGTGCTAGTTAATAATTCGAATTTAAATTAAGTGAGACAAATTAATCTTCATCTTTTTAAAACTATAACAAAAAGAAAATAAGTTTGCTTTTTTCATATCTATTGGAATTTAAAAAAGGAAAAAAAAGTGAAAAAGCCAACGGCACGCAGTGTTCCTCAGTGGTCTCCCTCCGAAGTACTGACTGCGCTCGACGCTTCTTAACTTCGGTGATCGGACGAGAACCGGTGTATTCAGCATGATATGGCCGTTGCTGAGAGTGCTAGATAATAATTCGAATTTAAATTAAGTGAGACAAATTGACCTTCATCTTTTTGTTATTGTTTTAAAAAGATGAAGGTCAAATTGTCTTACTTAATTTAAATTCGAATTATTATCATTCACTCTAGGCAACGGCCATATCACGCTGAAAACACCGGTTCTCGTCCGATCACCGAAGTGAAGCAACGTCGAGCGCAGTCAGTACTTGGGAGCGAGACCACTTTTGGAACACTGCATGCCGTTGGCTTTTTCACTCTTTTTTCCACTTTTAAATTCCAATAGATATGAAAAAAGCAAACATATCTTCTTTTTGTTATTGTTTTATAAAGATGAAGGTTAAATAAATTCAAATTATTAAATAGCACTCTTGGCAACGGCCATAACACGCTGAAAACACCGGTTCTCGTCCGATCACCGAAGTTAAGAAGCGTCGAGCGCAGTCAGTACTTGGGAGGGAGACCACTTTTGGAACACTGCGTGCCGTTGGCTTTTTCACTTTTTTTTCCACTTTTATATTCCAATAGATATGAAAAAAGCCAACATATTTTCTTTTTGTTATTGTTTTATAAAGATGAAAGTTAATTAAATTCAAATTATTAACTAGCACTCTCGGCAACGGCCATATCACGCTGAATACACCGGTTCTCGTCCGATCACCGAAGATAAGCAGCGTCGAGCGCAGTCAGTACTTGGGAGGGAGACCACTTAGGAACACTGCGTGCCGTTGGCTTTTTCACTTTTTTTTTCCTCTTTTAAATTCCAATAGATATGAAAAAAGCAAACTTATTTTCTTTTTGTTATTGTTTTAAAAAGATGAAGGTTAATTTGTCTCACTTAATTTAAATTCGAATTATTAACTAGCACTCTCGGCAACGGCCATATCACGTTGAAAACACCGGTTCTAGTCCTATCACCGAAGTTAAGCAGCGTCGAGCGCAGCCAGTAATTGGAAACTCTGCGTGCCGTTGGCTTTTTCACTTTTGTTTCCTCTTTTAAATTCCACCAGATATAAAAAAGCAAACATATCTTCTTTTTGTTATTGTTTTATAAAGATGAAGGTTAATTAAATTCAAATTATTAAATAGCACTCTCAGCAACGGCCATATCACGCTGACAACACCGGTTCTCGTCCGATCACCGAAGTTAAGCAGCGTCGATCGCAGTCAGTACTTGGGAGGGAGAATACTTAGGAACACTGCCTGTCGTTGGTTTTTTCACTTTTTTTTTCTCTTTTAAATTCCAATAGATATGAAAAAAGCAAACTTATTTTCTTTTTGTTATTGTTTTAAAAAGATGTAGTTTAATTTGTCTCACTTAATTTAAATTCGAATTATTAACTAGCACTCTCGGCAACGGCCATATCACGCTGGCAAAAACGGTTCTTGTCCGATCACCGAAGTCAAGCAGCGTCGAGCGCAGTCTGTACTTGGGAACACTGCGTGCCTTTGGCTTTTTCCTGTTTGTTTCCTCTTTTAAATTCCACCAGATATGTAAAAAGCAAACATATCTTCTTTTTGATATTGTTTTATAAAGATGAAAGTGAATTAAATTCAAATTATTAACAAGCACTCTCGGCAACGGCCATATCACGCTGAATACACCGGTTCTCGTCCGATCATCGAAGTTAAGCAGCGTCGAGCGCAGTCAGTACTTGGGAGGGAGACCACTTAGGAACACTGCGTGCCTTTGGCTTTTTCCTTTTTGTTTCCTCTTTTAAATTCCTCCAGATATGAAAAAAGCAAACATATCTTCTTTTTGATATTGTTTTATAAAGATGAAAGTTAATTAAATTCAAATTATTAACTAGCACTCTCGGCAACGGCCATATCACGCTGAATACACCGGTTCCCGTCCGATCACCGAAGTTAAGCAGCGTCGAGCGCAGTCAGTACTTGGGAGGGAGACCACTTAGGAACACTGCGTGCCGTTGGCTTTTTCACTTTTTTTTTCCTCTTTTAAATTCCAATAGATATGAAAAAAGCAAACTTATTTTCTTTTTGTTATTGTTTTAAAAAGATGAAGTTTAATTTGTCTCACTTAATTTAAATTCGAATTATTAACTAGCACTCTCGGCAACGGCCATATCACGCTGGAAAAAACGGTTCTTGTCCGATCACCGAAGTCAAGCAGCGTCGAGCGCAGTCTGTACTTGGGAACACTGCGTGCCTTTGGCTTTTTCCTATTTGTTTCCTCTTTTAAATTCCACCAGATATGTAAAAAGCAAACATATCTTCTTTTTGATATTGTTTTATAAAGATGAAAGTGAATTAAATTCAAATTATTAACAAGCACTCTCGGCAACGGCCATATCACGCTGAATACACCGGTTCTCGTCCGATCATCGAAGTTAAGCAGCGTCGAGCGCAGTCAGTACTTGGGAGGGAGACCACTTAGGAACACTGCGTGCCTTTGGCTTTTTCCTTTTTGTTTCCTCTTTTAAATTCCTCCAGATATGAAAAAAGCAAACATATCTTCTTTTTGATATTGTTTTATAAAGATGAAAGTTAATTAAATTCAAATTATTAACTAGCACTCTCGGCAACGGCCATATCACGCTGAATACACCGGTTCCCGTCCGATCACCGAAGTTAAGCAGCGTCGAGCGCAGTCAGTACTTGGGAGGGAGACCACTTAGGAACACTGCGTGCCGTTGGCTTTTTCACTTTTTTTTTCCTCTTTTAAATTCCAATAGATATGAAAAAAGCAAGCTTATTTTCTTTTTGTTATTGTTTTAAAAAGATGAAGGTCAATTTGTCTCACTTAATTTAAATTCGAATTATTATCTAGCACTCTCAGCAACGGCCACATCACGCTGAAAACACCGGTTCTCGTCCGATCACCGAAGTTAAGCAGCGTCGAGCGCGGTCAGTACTTGGGAACACTGCGTGCCGTTGGCTTTTTCACTTTTGTTTCCTCTTTTAAATTCCACCAGATATAAAAAAGCAAACATATCTTCTTTTTGTTATTGTTTTATAAAGATGAAGGTTAATTAAATTCAAATTATTAAATAGCACTCTCGGCAACGGCCATATCACGCTGACAACACCGGTTCTCGTCCGATCACCGAAGTTAAGCAGCGTCGATCGCAGTCAGTACTTGGGAGGGAGACCACTTAGGAACACTGCCTGCCGTTGGTTTTTTCACTTTTTTTTCCTCTTTTAAATTCCAATAGATATGAAAAAAGCAAACTTATTTTCTTTTTGTTACTGTTTTAAAAAGATGAAGGTTAATTTGTCTCACTTAATTTAAATTCGAATTATTAACTAGCACTCTCGGCAACGGCCATATCACGCTGAAAACACCGGTTCTAGTCCTATCACCGAAGTTAAGCAGCGTCGAGGGCAGTCAGTACTTGGGAGGGAGACCACTTAGGAACAATGCGTGCCGTTGGTCTTTCACTTTTTTTTCCACTTTTAAATTCCAATAAATATGAAAAAAGCAAACTTATTTTCTTTTTGTTATTGTTTTAAAAAGATGAAGGTTAATTTGTCTCACTTAATTTAAATTCGAATTATTAACTAGCACTCTCGCCAACGGCCATATCGCGCTGAAAACACCGGTTCTAGTCCTATCACCGAAGTTAAGCAGCGTCGAGCGCAGTCAGTACTTGGGAGGGAGACCACTTAGGAACACTGCGTGCCGTTGGTTTTTCACTTTTTTCCACTTTTAAATTCCAATAGATATGAAAAAAAGCAAACATATCTTCTTTTTGTTATTGTTTTATAAAGATGAAGGTTAATTAAATTCAAATTATTAAATAGCACTCTCGGCAACGGCCATATCACGCTGAAAACACCGGTTCTCGTCCGATCACCGAAGTTAAGCAGCGTCGAGCGCAGTCAGTACTTGGGAGGCAGACCACTTGGGAACAGTGCGTGCCGTTGGCTTTTTCACTTTTTTTTCCTCTTTTAAATTCCAATAGATATGAAAAAAGCAAACTTATTTTCTTTTTTGTTACTGTTTTAAAAAGATGAAGGTTAATTTGTCTCACTTAATTTAAATTCGAATTATTAACTAGCACTCTCGGCAACGGCCATATCGCGCTGAAAACACCGGTTCTAGTCCTATCACCGACGTTAAGAAGCGTCGAGCGCAGTCAGTACTTGGGAGGGAGACCACTTAGGAACACTGCGTGCCGTTGGTCTTTCACTTTTTTTTCCACTTTTAAATTCCAATAGATATGAAAAAAGCAAACTTATTTTCTTTTTGTTATTGTTTTAAAAAGATGAAGGTTAATTTGTCTCACTTAATTTAAATTCGAATTATTAACTAGCACTCTCGCCAACGGCCATATCGCGCTGAAAACACCGGTTCTAGTCCTATCACCGAAGTTAAGCAGCGTCGAGTGCAGTCAGTACTTGGGAGGGAGACCACATAGGAACACTGCGTGCCGTTGGTTTTTCACTTTTTTCCACTTTTAAATTCCAATAGATATGAAAAAAAGCAAACATATCTTCTTTTTGTTATTGTTTTATAAAGATGAAGGTTAATTAAATTCAAATTATTAAATAGCACTCTCGGCAACGGCCATATCACGCTGAAAACACCGGTTCTCGTCCGATCACCGAAGTTAAGCAGCGTCGAGCGCAGTCAGTACTTGGGAGGCAGACCACTTGGGAACAGTGCGTGCCGTTGGCTTTTTCACTTTTTTTCCTCTTTTAAATTCCAATAGATATGAAAAAAGCAAACTTATTTTCTTTTTTGTTACTGTTTTAAAAAGATGAAGGTTAATTTGTCTCACTTAATTTAAATTCGAATTATTAACTAGCACTCTCGGCAACGGCCATATCGCGCTGAAAACACCGGTTCTAGTCCTATCACCGACGTTAAGAAGCGTCGAGCGCAGTCAGTACTTGGGAGGCAGACCACTTGGAACACTGCGTGCCGTTGGCTTTTTCACTTTTATTTCCTCTTTTAAATTCCAATAGAAATGAAAAAAGCAAACTTATTTTCTTTTTGTTATTGTTTTAAAAAGATGAAGGTTAATTTGTCTCACTTAATTTAAATTCGAATTATTAACTAGCACTCTCGGCAACGGCCATATCACGCTGGAAAAAACGGTTCTTGTCCGATCACCGAAGTCAAGCAGCGTCGAGCGCAGTCTGTACTTGGGAACACTGCGTGCCTTTGGCTTTTTCCTATTTGTTTCCTCTTTTAAATTCGACCAGATATGTAAAAAGCAAACATATCTTCTTTTTGATATTGTTTTATAAAGATGAAAGTGAATTAAATTCAAATTATTAACAAGCACTCTCGGCAACGGCCATATCACGCTGAATACACCGGTTCCCGTCCGATCACCGAAGTTAAGCAGCGTCGAGCGCAGTCAGTACTTGGGAGGGAGACCACTTAGGAACACTGCGTGCCGCTGGCTTTTTCACTTTTTTTTTCCTCTTTTAAATTCCAATAGATATGAAAAAAGCAAGCTTATTTTCTTTTTGTTATTGTTTTAAAAAGATGAAGGTCAATTTGTCTCACTTAATTTAAATTCGAATTATTATCTAGCACTCTCAGCAACGGCCACATCACGCTGAAAACACCGGTTCTCGTCCGATCACCGAAGTTAAGCAGCGTCGAGCGCGGTCAGTACTTGGGAACACTGCGTGCCGTTGGCTTTTTCACTTTTGTTTCCTCTTTTAAATTCCACCAGATATAAAAAAGCAAACATATCTTCTTTTTGTTATTGTTTTATAAAGATGAAGGTTAATTAAATTCAAATTATTAAATAGCACTCTCGGCAACGGCCATATCACGCTGACAACACCGGTTCTCGTCCGATCACCGAAGTTAAGCAGCGTCGATCGCAGTCAGTACTTGGGAGGGAGACCACTTAGGAACACTGCCTGCCGTTGGTTTTTTCACTTTTTTTTCCTCTTTTAAATTCCAATAGATATGAAAAAAGCAAACTTATTTTCTTTTTGTTACTGTTTTAAAAAGATGAAGGTTAATTTGTCTCACTTAATTTAAATTCGAATTATTAACTAGCACTCTCGGCAACGGCCATATCACGCTGAAAACCCCGGTTCTAGTCCTATCACCGAAGTTAAGCAGCGTCGAGGGCAGTCAGTACTTGGGAGGGAGACCACTTAGGAACACTGCGTGCCGTTGGTCTTTCACTTTTTTTTCCACTTTTAAATTCCAATAGATATGAAAAAAGCAAACCTATTTTCTTTTTGTTATTGTTTTAAAAAGATGAAGGTTAATTTGTCTCACTTAATTTAAATTCGAATTATTAACTAGCACTCTCGCCAACGGCCATATCGCGCTGAAAACACCGGTTCTAGTCCTATCACCGAAGTTAAGCAGCGTCGAGCGCAGTCAGTACTTGGGAGGGAGACCACTTAGGAACACTGCGTGCCGTTGGTTTTTCACTTTTTTCCACTTTTAAATTCCAATAGATATGAAAAAAAGCAAACATATCTTCTTTTTGTTATTGTTTTATAAAGATGAAGGTTAATTAAATTCAAATTATTAAATAGCACTCTCGGCAACGGCCATATCACGCTGAAAACACCGGTTCTCGTCCGATCACCGAAGTTAAGCAGCGTCGAGCGCAGTCAGTACTTGGGAGGCAGACCACTTGGGAACAGTGCGTGCCGTTGGCTTTTTCACTTTTTTTTCCTCTTTTAAATTCCAATAGATATGAAAAAAGCAAACTTATTTTCTTTTTTGTTACTGTTTTAAAAAGATGAAGGTTAATTTGTCTCACTTAATTTAAATTCGAATTATTAACTAGCACTCTCTGCAACGGCCATATCGCGCTGAAAACACCGGTTCTAGTCCTATCACCGACGTTAAGAAGCGTCGAGCGCAGTCAGTACTTGGGAGGCAGACCACTTGGAACACTGCGTGCCGTTGGCTTTTTCACTTTTATTTCCTCTTTTAAATTCCAATAGAAATGAAAAAAGCAAACTTATTTTCTTTTTGTTATTGTTTTAAAAAGATGAAGGTTAATTTGTCTCACTTAATTTAAATTCGAATTATTAACTAGCACTCTCGCCAACGGCCATATCGCGCTGAAAACACCGGTTCTAGTCCTATCACCGAAGTTAAGCAGCGTCGAGCGCAGTCAGTACTTGGGAGGGAGACCACTTAGGAACACTGCGTGCCGTTGGTTTTTCACTTTTTTTCCACTTTTAAATTCCAATAGATATGAAAAAAAGCAAACATATCTTCTTTTTGTTATTGTTTTATAAAGATGAAGGTTAATTAAATTCAAATTATTAAATAGCACTCTCGGCAACGGCCATATCACGCTGAAAACACCGGTTCTCGTCCGATCACCGAAGTTAAGCAGCGTCGAGCGCAGTCAGTACTTGGGAGGCAGACCACTTGGGAACAGTGCGTGCCGTTGGCTTTTTCACTTTTTTTTCCTCTTTTAAATTCCAATAGATATGAAAAAAGCAAACTTATTTTCTTTTTTGTTACTGTTTTAAAAAGATGAAGGTTAATTTGTCTCACTTAATTTAAATTCGAATTATTAACTAGCACTCTCGGCAACGGCCATATCGCGCTGAAAACACCGGTTCTAGTCCTATCACCGACGTTAAGAAGCGTCGAGCGCAGTCAGTACTTGGGAGGCAGACCACTTGGGAACACTGCGTGCCGTTGGCTTTTTCACTTTTATTTCCTCTTTTAAATTCCAATAGAAATGAAAAAAGCAAACTTATTTTCTTTTTGTTATTGTTTTAAAAAGATGAAGGTTAATTTGTCTCACTTAATTTAAATTCGAATTATTAACTAGCACTCTCGCCAACGGCCATATCGCGCTGAAAACACCGGTTCTAGTCCTATCACCGAAGTTAAGCAGCGTCGAGCGCAGTCAGTACTTGGGAGGGAGACCACTTAGGAACACTGCGTGCCGTTGGTTTTTCACTTTTTTTCCACTTTTAAATTCCAATAGATATGAACAAGTTGGGAAAACCAAAATATTACCTCTCCGTGTCAAGAAGATTATATAAATTTAAGTATCCAATGAAAACGTTATTATGTTTCTGAGTTGGGGTTTCCCATTTTTGTTGTTGTTTTGAAAAATATATCGCAATGCACGGGCCTTGATAGATATAGGAGGCAATGAATGAAATATATCACAATGCACGGGCCTTGATAGATATAGGAGGCAATGAATGAAATATATCACAATGCACGGGCCTTGATAGATATAGGAGGCAATGAATGAAATATATCACAATGCACGGGCCTTGATAGATATAGGAAGCAATGAAGGAAATATATCGCATGCACGGGCCTTGGTAGATATAGGAGGCAATGATAATCTCTCTCTTTGCACGAGAGGTTTATCTTTAATATTTAAATAAATATAATTATTTTTAATTATTTTAATCTTCAATAATTAACATAAATAATAGTTAAATCGTTTAAAATAAAGTTATACCTATTATCTTCTCAAACTTTGCTAATATTGACGTTTAAAGTGAAGGGTACCCCTCTTGCCCGCTTTTTTCAAATTTGGGGTATATATACGATTCGTTTCCATTATAATAGTAAGGAAAAAGCGCAATTGCGAAAACCTTTGGTGGCGATCCCACCTTAGGGAGGCTAGACGTTTCTCGTAACGCTAGCTGATCGCCGCGTATATCCTAAAACCAAACGATGATAATGGAGTAGAAGCCAATGATACAGATTGGTGTCTATGTGGAATAGACGGAAGACCAGTGGATGGTGGTGTTAGAAGCCAGTGTAAATGCAGACTGGTGTCAATGTGGGATTGACAAAGAACAGAAAATGGTGGTGATTAGAAGCCAGTAAGAACAGACTGGTGTCCGTGTGGGATGGACAAAGACCAGAAGATGGTGGTGTGAGAACTCAAGTAGAGGAGCCATTTCCGTGACTGTGAAAGCAGTTCGGAAAAGGCGAACACGTTTGCTCCGATACGCAAACTGCGAACGCGGTCACGTGGGTGTAACAACAGACAGACAGACACACAGACAGACACAGACACAGCCGTTACAGAACCTCTCCTGGACTACGTCACACGGAGAGGTAAAAAAGCAAACATATCTTCTTTTTGTTATTGTTTTATAAAGATGAAGGTTAATTAAGTTCAAATTATTAAATAGCACTCTAAGCAACGGCCATATCACGCTGAAAACACCGGTTCTCGTCCGATCACCGAAGTTAAGCAGCGTCGAGCGCAGTCAGTACTTGGGAGGGAGACCACTTAGGAACACTGCGTGCCGTTGGCTTTTTCACTTTTTTTTCCACTTTTATATTCCAATAAATTTCAAAAAAGCAAACATATTTTCTTTTTGTTATTGTTTTAAAAAGATGAAGTTTAATTTGTCTCACTTAATTTAAATTCGAATTATTAACTAGCACTCTCGGCAACGGCCATATCAGTATCACGCTGAAAAAAGCGGTTCTTGTCCGATCACCGAAGTTAAGCAGCGTCGAGCGCAGTCAGTACTTGGAAACTCTGCGTGCCGTTGGCTTTTTCACTTTTGTTTCCTCTTTTAAATTCCACCAGATATAAAAAAGCAACCATATCTTCTTTTTGTTATTGTTTTATAAAGATTAAGGTTAATTAAATTCAAATTATTAAACAGCACTCTCGGCAGCGGCCATATCACGCTGAGTACACCGGTTCTCGTCCGATCATCGAAGTTAAGCAGCGTCGAGCGCAGTCAGTACTTGGGAGGGAGACCACTTAGGAACACTGCGTGCCGTTGGCTTTTAATTTTTTTTCCTCTTTTAAAATCCAATAGATATGAAAAAAGCAAACATATTTTCTTTTTGTTACTGTTTTAAAAAGATGAAGGTTAATTTGTCTCACTTAATTTAAATTCGAATTATTAACTAGCACTCTCGGCAACGGCCATATCACGCTGAAAACACCGGTTCTAGTCCTATCACCGAAGTTTAGCAGCGTCGAGCGCAGTCAGTACTTGGGAGGGAGACGCTGCTTAACTTCGGTGATCGGACGAAAACCGATATATTCAGCGTGATATGGCCGTTGCCGAGAGTGCTAGTTAATAATTTGAATTTAATTAACGTTCATCTTTAAAAAACAATAACAAAAAGAAGATATGTTTGCTTTTTTCATATCTGGTGGAATTTTAAAGAGGAAACAAGAAGGAAAAAGCCAACGGCACGCAGTGTTCCCAAGTACTGACTGCGCTCGACGCTGCTTAACTTCGGTGATCGGAGGAGAACCGTTTTTTTCAGCGTGATATGGCCGTTTCCGAGAGTGCTAGTTAATAATTCGAATTTAAATTAAGTGAGACAAATTAACCTTCATCTTTTCAAACAATAACAAAAAGAAAATAAGTTTGCTTTTTTCATATCTATTGGAATTTAAAAGTGAAAAAAAAGTGAAAAAGCCAACGGCACGTAGTGTCAATTCAATCAATTCAATTCAATTCAAAAATGTTTATTTTATTTGCATAAAATACTCACTAAAAGTGATTTCATTTCGATTGATCAATAAATAAAAATGTACCTTTATTTTTAATAACATTTTCAAAATCGACGTTTCTCGGCCAGAGAAGCACATTTTGAGAATTTTTTCACTATTTTAAAATATAACCACTGAAACCATTATTTTTGTTTTTTTTTGCTTTAATTCAAGCAAATATAACGATATTCATTCAAAAAACTGTTCAAATTCAATTTTCAATAAGAAATCGTTGTCACGGATTTTGTATCTTGAAGAAAAAAAACATGCGATTTTTTCGGTACACTTTTGAATGCATTTTTTTCTGGACAAATTTTTGACCGAATTCAGCTTTATTATCTATAAAATACTCATTAAAAGTGATTTCATCTCGATTGATCAATAAATAAAATTGAACCTCGATTTTTAATTACATTTTCAAAATCGACGTTTCTCGGCCAGCGAAGCAAATTTTGAGAATTTTTTCACTATTTTAAAATATAACCACTGAAACCACTATTTTTGTTCTTTTTGCTTTAATTCAAGCAAATATAACGATATTCATTCAAAAAACTGTTCAAATTCAATTTTCAATAAGAAATCGTTGTCACGGATTTTGTATCTTGAAGAAAAAAAACATGCGATTTTTTCGGTACGCTTTTTAATGCATTTTTTTCTGGAAAATATTTGACCGAATTCAAATTAATTACCTATAAAATACTCACTAAAAGTGATTTCATTTCGATTGATCAATAAATAAAAATGTACCTTTATTTTTAATAACATTTTCAAAATCGACGTTTCTCGGCCAGAGAAGCACATTTTGAGAATTTTTTCACTATTTTAAAATATAACCACTGAAACCATTATTTTTGTTTTTTTTTGCTTTAATTCAAGCAAATATAACGATATTCATTCAAAAAACTGTTCAAATTCAATTTTCAATAAGAAATCGTTGTCACGGATTTTGTATCTTGAAGAAAAAAAACATGCGATTTTTTCGGTACACTTTTGAATGCATTTTTTTCTGGACAAATTTTTGACCGAATTCAGCTTTATTATCTATAAAATACTCATTAAAAGTGATTTCATCTCGATTGATCAATAAATAAAATTGAACCTCGATTTTTAATTACATTTTCAAAATCGACGTTTCTCGGCCAGCGAAGCAAATTTTGAGAATTTTTTCACTATTTTAAAATATAACCACTGAAACCACTATTTTTGTTCTTTTTGCTTTAATTCAAGCAAATATAACGATATTCATTCAAAAAACTGTTCAAATTCAATTTTCAATAAGAAATCGTTGTCACGGATTTTGTATCTTGAAGAAAAAAAACATGCGATTTTTTCGGTACGCTTTTTAATGCATTTTTTTCTGGAAAATATTTGACCGAATTCAAATTAATTACCTATAAAATACTCACTAAAAGTGATTTCATTTCGATTGATCAATAAATAAAAATGTACCTTTATTTTTAATAACATTTTCAAAATCGACGTTTCTCGGCCAGAGAAGCACATTTTGAGAATTTTTTCACTATTTTAAAATATAACCACTGAAACCATTATTTTTGTTTTTTTTTGCTTTAATTCAAGCAAATATAACGATATTCATTCAAAAAACTGTTCAAATTCAATTTTCAATAAGAAATCGTTGTCACGGATTTTGTATCTTGAAGAAAAAAAACATGCGATTTTTTCGGTACACTTTTGAATGCATTTTTTTCTGGACAAATTTTTGACCGAATTCAGCTTTATTATCTATAAAATACTCATTAAAAGTGATTTCATCTCGATTGATCAATAAATAAAATTGAACCTCGATTTTTAATTACATTTTCAAAATCGACGTTTCTCGGCCAGCGAAGCAAATTTTGAGAATTTTTTCACTATTTTAAAATATAACCACTGAAACCACTATTTTTGTTCTTTTTGCTTTAATTCAAGCAAATATAACGATATTCATTCAAAAAACTGTTCAAATTCAATTTTCAATAAGAAATCGTTGTCACGGATTTTGTATCTTGAAGAAAAAAACATGCGATTTTTTCGGTACGCTTTTTAATGCATTTTTTTCTGGAAAATATTTGACCGAATTCAAATTAATTACCTATAAAATACTCACTAAAAGTGATTTCATTTCGATTGATCAATAAATAAAAATGTACCTTTATTTTTAATAACATTTTCAAAATCGACGTTTCTCGGCCAGAGAAGCACATTTTGAGAATTTTTTCACTATTTTAAAATATAACCACTGAAACCATTATTTTTGTTTTTTTTTGCTTTAATTCAAGCAAATATAACGATATTCATTCAAAAAACTGTTCAAATTCAATTTTCAATAAGAAATCGTTGTCACGGATTTTGTATCTTGAAGAAAAAAAACATGCGATTTTTTCGGTACACTTTTGAATGCATTTTTTTCTGGACAAATTTTTGACCGAATTCAGCTTTATTATCTATAAAATACTCATTAAAAGTGATTTCATCTCGATTGATCAATAAATAAAATTGAACCTCGATTTTTAATTACATTTTCAAAATCGACGTTTCTCGGCCAGCGAAGCAAATTTTGAGAATTTTTTCACTATTTTAAAATATAACCACTGAAACCACTATTTTTGTTCTTTTTGCTTTAATTCAAGCAAATATAACGATATTCATTCAAAAAACTGTTCAAATTCAATTTTCAATAAGAAATCGTTGTCACGGATTTTGTATCTTGAAGAAAAAAAACATGCGATTTTTTCGGTACGCTTTTTAATGCATTTTTTTCTGGAAAATATTTGACCGAATTCAAATTAATTACCTATAAAATACTCACTAAAAGTGATTTCATTTCGATTGATCAATAAATAAAAATGAACCTTTATTTTTAATAACATTTTCAAAATCGACGTTTCTCGGCCAGAGAAGCACATTTTGAGAATTTTTTCACTATTTTCAAATATAACCACTGAAACCATTTTTTTTGTTCTTTTTGCTTTAATTCAAGCAAATATAACGATATTCATTCAAAAAACTGTTCAAATTCAATTTTCAATAAGAAATCGTTGTCACGGATTTTGTATCTTGAAGAAAAAAACATGCGATTTTTTCGGTACACTTTTTAATGAATTTTTTTCTGGACAAATGTTTGACCGAATTCAGCTTATTTACCTATAAAATACGCATTAAAAGTGATTTCATATCGATTGATCAATAAATAAAAATGTACCTCGAGTTTTAATAACATTTTCAAAATCGACGTTTCTCGGCCAGAGAAGCACATTTTGAGAATTTTTTCACTATTTTAAAATATAACCACTGAAACCATTATTTTTGTTTTTTTTTGCTTTAATTCAAGCAAATATAACGATATTCATCCAAAAAACTGTAAAAATTCAATTTCCATAAGAAATCGTAGTCACGGATTTTGTATCTTGAAGAAAAAAACATGCGATTTTTTCGGTACACTTTTTAATGAATTTTTTTCTGGACAAATTTTTGACCGAATTCAGCTTATTTACCTATAAAATACTCATTAAAAGTGATTTCATATCGATTGATCAATAAATAAAAATGTACCTTTATTTTTAATAACATTTTCAAAATCGACGTTTCTCGGCCAGAGAAGCACATTTTGAGAATTTTTTCACTATTTTAAAATATAACCACTGAAACCACTATTTTTGTACTTTTTGCTTTAATTCAAGCAAATATAACGATATTCATTCAAAAACCTGTTCAAATTCAATTTTCAATAAGAAATCGTTGTCACGGATTTTGCATCTTGAAGAAAAAAAACATGCGATTTTTTCGGTATACTTTTTAATGCATTTTTTTCTGGAAAATATTTGACCGAATTCAAATTAATTACCTATAAAATACTCACTAAAAGTGATTTCATTTCGATTGATCAATAAATAAAAATGAACCTCGATTTTTAATAACATTTTCAAAATCGACGTTTCTCGCCAGAGAAAAACATTTTGAGAATTTTTTCACTATTTTAAAATATAACCACTGAAACCAATTTTTTTGTACTTTTTGCTTTAATTCAAGCAAATATAACGATATTCATCCAAAAAACTGTAAAAATTCAATTGCCAATAAGAAATCGTAGTCACGGATTTTGTATCTTGAAGAAAAAAAACATGCGATTTTTTCGGTACACTTTTGAATGCATTTTTTTCTGGACAAATTTTTGACCGAATTCAGCTTTATTATCTATAAAATACTCATTAAAAGTGATTTCATCTCGATTGATCAATAAATAAAATTGAACCTCGATTTTTAATTACATTTTCAAAATCGACGTTTCTCGGCCAGCGAAGCAAATTTTGAGAATTTTTTCACTATTTTAAAATATAACCACTGAAACCACTATTTTTGTTCTTTTTGCTTTAATTCAAGCAAATATAACGATATTCATTCAAAAAACTGTTCAAATTCAATTTTCAATAAGAAATCGTTGTCACGGATTTTGCATCTTGAAGAAAAAAAACATCCGATTTTTTCGGTACACTTTTTAATGCATTTTTTTCTGGAAAATATTTGACCGAATTCAAATAAATTACCTATAAAATACTCTCTAAAAGTGATTTCATTTCGATTGATCAATAAATAAAAATGTACCTTTATTTTTAATAACATTTTCAAAATCGACGTTTCTCGGCCAGAGAAGCACATTTTGAGATTTTTTTCACTATTTTAAAATATAACCACTGAAACCACTATTTTTGTACTTTTTGCTTTAATTCAAGCAAATATAACGATATTCATTCAAAAAACTGTTAAAATTCAATTTCCAATAAGAAATAGTTGTCACGGATTTTGTATCTTGAAGAAGAAAAACATGCGATTTTTTCGGTACACTTTTTAATGAAATTTTTTCTGGACAAAGTTTTGACCGAATTCAGCTTATTTACCTATAAAATACTCATTAAAAGTGATTTCATATCGATTGATCAATAAATAAAAATGTACCTCGAGTTTTAATAACATTTTCAAAATCGACGTTTCTCGGCCAGAGAAGCACATTTTGAGAATTTTTTCACTATTTTAAAATATAACCACTGAAACCACTATTTTTGTAATTTTTGCTTTAATTCAAGCAAATATAACGATATTCATTCAAAAAACTGTTCAAATTCAATTTTCAATAAGAAATCGTTGTCACGGATTTTGCATCTTGAAGAAAAAAAACATGCGATTTTTTCGGTATACTTTTTAATGCATTTTTTTCTGGAAAATATTTGACCGAATTCAAATTAATTACCTATAAAATACTCACTAAAAGTGATTTCATTTCGATTGATCAATAAATAAAAATGAACCTCGATTTTTAATAACATTTTCAAAATCGACGTTTCTCGCCAGAGAAAAACATTTTGAGAATTTTTTCACTATTTTAAAATATAACCACTGAAACCAATTTTTTTGTACTTTTTGCTTTAATTCAAGCAAATATAACGATATTCATCCAAAAAACTGTAAAAATTCAATTGCCAATAAGAAATCGTAGTCACGGATTTTGTATCTTGAAGAAAAAAACATGCGATTTTTTCGGTACACTTTTTAATTAATTTTTTTCTGGACAAATTTTTGACCGAATTCAGCTTATTTACATATAAAATACTCATTAAAAGTGATTTCATATCGATTGATCAATAAATAAAAATGTACCTTTATTTTTAATAACATTTTCAAAATCGACGTTTCTCGGCCAGAGAAGCACATTTTGAGAATTTTTTCACTATTTTAAAATATAACCACTGAAACCACTATTTTTGTACTTTTTGCTTTAATTCAAGCAAATATAACGATATTCATTCAAAAAACTGTTCAAATTCAATTTTCAATAAGAAATCGTTGTCACGGATTTTGCATCTTGAAGAAAAAAAACATCCGATTTTTTCGGTATACTTTTTAATGCATTTTTTTCTGGAAAATATTTGACCGAATTCAAATTAATTACCTATAAAATACTCACTAAAAGTGATTTCATTTCGATTGATCAATAAATAAAAATGTACCTTTATTTTTAATAACATTTTCAAAATCGACGTTTCTCGGCCAGAGAAGCACATTTTGAGAATTTTTTCACTATTTTCAAATATAACCACTGAAACCATTTTTTTTGTTCTTTTTGCTTTAATTCAAGCAAATAAAACGATATTCATCCAAAAAACTGTAAAAATTCAATTTCCAATAAGAAATCGTTGTCACGGATTTTGTATCTTGAAGAAAGAAAACATGCGATTTTCTCGGTACACTTTTTAATGAATTTTTTTCTGGACAAATTTTTGACCGAATTCAGCTTATTTACCTATAAAATACTCATTAAAAGTGATTTCATATCGATTGATCAATAAATAAAAATGTACCTTTATTTTTAATAACATTTTCAAAATCGACGTTTCTCGGCCAGAGAAGCACATTTTGAGATTTTTTTCACTATTTTAAAATATAACCACTGAAACCACTATTTTTGTACTTTTTGCTTTAATTCAAGCAAATATAACGATATTCATTCAAAAAACTGTTAAAATTCAATTTCCAATAAGAAATAGTTGTCACGGATTTTGTATCTTGAAGAAGAAAAACATGCGATTTTTTCGGTACACTTTTTAATGAAATTTTTTCTGGACAAAGTTTTGACCGAATTCAGCTTATTTACCTATAAAATACTCATTAAAAGTGATTTCATTTCGATTGATCAATAAATAAAAATGTACCTCGAGTTTTAATAACATTTTCAAAATCGACGTTTCTCGGCCAGAGAAGCACATTTTGAGAATTTTTTCACTATTTTAAAATATAACCACTGAAACCACTATTTTTGTAATTTTTGCTTTAATTCAAGCAAATAAAACGATATTCATCCAAAAAACTGTAAAAATTCAATTTCCAATAAGAAATCGTTGTCACGGATTTTGTATCTTGAAGAAAGAAAACATGCGATTTTCTCGGTACACTTTTTAATGAATTTTTTTCTGGACAAATTTTTGACCGAATTCAGCTTATTTACCTATAAAATACTCATTAAAAGTGATTTCATATCGATTGATCAATAAATAAAAATGTACCTTTATTTTTAATAACATTTTCAAAATCGACGTTTCTCGGCCAGAGAAGCACATTTTGAGATTTTTTTCACTATTTTAAAATATAACCACTGAAACCACTATTTTTGTACTTTTTGCTTTAATTCAAGCAAATATAACGATATTCATTCAAAAAACTGTTAAAATTCAATTTCCAATAAGAAATAGTTGTCACGGATTTTGTATCTTGAAGAAGAAAAACATGCGATTTTTTCGGTACACTTTTTAATGAAATTTTTTCTGGACAAAGTTTTGACCGAATTCAGCTTATTTACCTATAAAATACTCATTAAAAGTGATTTCATTTCGATTGATCAATAAATAAAAATGTACCTCGAGTTTTAATAACATTTTCAAAATCGACGTTTCTCGGCCAGAGAAGCACATTTTGAGAATTTTTTCACTATTTTAAAATATAACCACTGAAACCACTATTTTTGTAATTTTTGCTTTAATTCAAGCAAATATAACGATATTCATTCAAAAAACTGTTCAAATTCAATTTTCAATAAGAAATCGTTGTCACGGATTTTGCATCTTGAAGAAAAAAAACATGCGATTTTTTCGGTATACTTTTTAATGCATTTTTTTCTGGAAAATATTTGACCGAATTCAAATTAATTACCTATAAAATACTCACTAAAAGTGATTTCATTTCGATTGATCAATAAATAAAAATGAACCTCGATTTTTAATAACATTTTCAAAATAGACGTTTCTCGCCAGAGAAAAACATTTTGAGAATTTTTTCACTATTTTAAAATATAACCACTGAAACCAATTTTTTTGTACTTTTTGCTTTAATTCAAGCAAATATAACGATATTCATCCAAAAAACTGTAAAAATTCAATTGCCAATAAGAAATCGTAGTCACGGATTTTGTATCTTGAAGAAAAAAACATGCGATTTTTTCGGTACACTTTTTAATTAATTTTTTTCTGGACAAATTTTTGACCGAATTCAGCTTATTTACATATAAAATACTCATTAAAAGTGATTTCATATCGATTGATCAATAAATAAAAATGTACCTTTATTTTTAATAACATTTTCAAAATCGACGTTTCTCGGCCAGAGAAGCACATTTTGAGAATTTTTTCACTATTTTAAAATATAACCACTGAAACCACTATTTTTGTACTTTTTGCTTTAATTCAAGCAAATATAACGATATTCATTCAAAAAACTGTTCAAATTCAATTTTCAATAAGAAATCGTTGTCACGGATTTTGCATCTTGAAGAAAAAAAACATCCGATTTTTTCGGTACACTTTTTAATGCATTTTTTTCTGGAAAATATTTGACCGAATTCAAATTAATTACCTATAAAATACTCACTAAAAGTGATTTCATTTCGATTGATCAATAAATAAAAATGTACCTTTATTTTTAATAACATTTTCAAAATCGACGTTTCTCGGCCAGAGAAGCACATTTTGAGAATTTTTTCACTATTTTCAAATATAACCACTGAAACCATTTTTTTGTACTTTTTGCTTTAATTCAAGCAAATAAAACGATATTCATCCAAAAAACTGTTAAAATTCAATTTCCAATAAGAAATCGTTGTCACGGATTTTGTATCTTGAAGAAAAAAAACATGCGATTTTTTCGGTACACTTTTGAATGAATTTTTTTCTGGACAAATTTTTGACAGAATTCAGCTTATTTACCTATAAAATACTCATTAAAAGTGATTTCATATCGATTGATCAATAAATAAAAATGTACCTCGAGTTTTAATAACATTTTCAAAATCGACGTTTCTCGGCCAGAGAAGCACATTTTGAGAACTTTTTCACTATTTTAAAATATAACCACTGAAACCACTATTTTTGTAATTTTTGCTTTAATTCAAGCAAATATAACGATATTCATTCAAAAAACTGTTCAAATTCAATTTTCAATAAGAAATCGTTGTCACGGATTTTGCATCTTGAAGAAAAAAAACATGCGATTTTTTCGGTATACTTTTTAATGCATTTTTTTCTGGAAAATATTTGACCGAATTCAAATAAATTACCTATAAAATACTCACTAAAAGTGATTTCATTTCGATTGATCAATAAATAAAAATGTACCTTTATTTTTAATAACATTTTCAAAATCGACGTTTCTCGGCCAGAGAAGCACATTTTGAGAATTTTTTCACTATTTTCAAATATAACCACTGAAACCATTTTTTTTGTTCTTTTTGCTTTAATAAAACGATATTCATCCAAAAAACTGTAAAAATTCAATTTCCAATAAGAAATCGTTGTCACGGATTTTGTATCTTGAAGAAAAAAAACATGCGATTTTCTCGGTACACTTTTTAATGAATTTTTTTCTGGACAAATTTTTGACCGAATTCAGCTTATTTACCTATAAAATACTCATTAAAAGTGATTTCATATCGATTGATCAATAAATAAAAATGTACCTTTATTTTTAATAACATTTTCAAAATCGACGTTTCTCGGCCAGAGAAGCACATTTTGAGATTTTTTTCACTATTTTAAAATATAACCACTGAAACCACTATTTTTGTACTTTTTGCTTTAATTCAAGCAAATATAACGATATTCATTCAAAAAACTGTTAAAATTCAATTTCCAATAAGAAATAGTTGTCACGGATTTTGTATCTTGAAGAAGAAAAACATGCGATTTTTTCGGTACACTTTTTAATGAAATTTTTTCTGGACAAAGTTTTGACCGAATTCAGCTTATTTACCTATAAAATACTCATTAAAAGTGATTTCATATCGATTGATCAATAAATAAAAATGTACCTTTATTTTTAATAACATTTTCAAAATCGACGTTTCTCGGCCAGAGAAGCACATTTTGAGAATTTTTTCACTATTTTAAAATATAACCACTGAAACCACTATTTTTGTACTTTTTGCTTTAATTCAAGCAAATATAACGATATTCATTCAAAAAACTGTTCAAATTCAATTTTCAATAAGAAATCGTTGTCACGGATTTTGCATCTTGAAGAAAAAAAACATGCGATTTTTTCGGTACACTTTTGAATGAATTTTTTTCTGGACAAATTTTTGAAAGAATTCAGCTTATTTACCTATAAAATACTCATTAAAAGTGATTTCATATCGATTGATCAATAAATAAAAATGTACCTTTATTTTTAATAACATTTTCAAAATCGACGTTTCTCGGCCAGAGAAGCACATTTTGAGAATTTTTTCACTATTTTAAAATATAACCACTGAAACCACTATTTTTGTACTTTTTGCTTTAATTCAAGCAAATATAACGATATTCATTCAAAAAACTGTTCAAATTCAATTTTCAATAAGAAATCGTTGTCACGGATTTTGCATCTTGAAGAAAAAAAACATCCGATTTTTTCGGTACACTTTTTAATGCATTTTTTTCTGGAAAATATTTGACCGAATTCAAATTAATTACCTATAAAATACTCACTAAAAGTGATTTCATTTCGATTGATCAATAAATAAAAATGTACCTTTATTTTTAATAACATTTTCAAAATCGACGTTTCTCGGCCAGAGAAGCACATTTTGAGAATTTTTTCACTATTTTCAAATATAACCACTGAAACCATTTTTTTGTACTTTTTGCTTTAATTCAAGCAAATAAAACGATATTCATCCAAAAAACTGTTAAAATTCAATTTCCAATAAGAAATCGTTGTCACGGATTTTGTATCTTGAAGAAAAAAAACATGCGATTTTTTCGGTACACTTTTGAATGAATTTTTTTCTGGACAAATTTTTGACAGAATTCAGCTTATTTACCTATAAAATACTCATTAAAAGTGATTTCATATCGATTGATCAATAAATAAAAATGTACCTCGAGTTTTAATAACATTTTCAAAATCGACGTTTCTCGGCCAGAGAAGCACATTTTGAGAACTTTTTCACTATTTTAAAATATAACCACTGAAACCACTATTTTTGTAATTTTTGCTTTAATTCATGCAAATATAACGATATTCATTCAAAAAACTGTTCAAATTCAATTTTCAATAAGAAATCGTTGTCACGGATTTTGCATCTTGAAGAAAAAAAACATGCGATTTTTTCGGTATACTTTTTAATGCATTTTTTTCTGGAAAATATTTGACCGAATTCAAATAAATTACCTATAAAATACTCACTAAAAGTGATTTCATTTCGATTGATCAATAAATAAAAATGTACCTTTATTTTTAATAACATTTTCAAAATCGACGTTTCTCGGCCAGAGAAGCACATTTTGAGAATTTTTTCACTATTTTCAAATATAACCACTGAAACCATTTTTTTGTACTTTTTGCTTTAATTCAAGCAAATAAAACGATATTCATCCAAAAAACTGTTAAAATTCAATTTCCAATAAGAAATCGTTGTCACGGATTTTGTATCTTGAAGAAAAAAAACATGCGATTTTTTCGGTACACTTTTGAATGAATTTTTTTCTGGACAAATTTTTGACAGAATTCAGCTTATTTACCTATAAAATACTCATTAAAAGTGATTTCATATCGATTGATCAATAAATAAAAATGTACCTCGAGTTTTAATAACATTTTCAAAATCGACGTTTCTCGGCCAGAGAAGCACATTTTGAGAACTTTTTCACTATTTTAAAATATAACCACTGAAACCACTATTTTTGTAATTTTTGCTTTAATTCAAGCAAATATAACGATATTCATTCAAAAAACTGTTCAAATTCAATTTTCAATAAGAAATCGTTGTCACGGATTTTGCATCTTGAAGAAAAAAAACATGCGATTTTTTCGGTATACTTTTTAATGCATTTTTTTCTGGAAAATATTTGACCGAATTCAAATAAATTACCTATAAAATACTCACTAAAAGTGATTTCATTTCGATTGATCAATAAATAAAAATGTACCTTTATTTTTAATAACATTTTCAAAATCGACGTTTCTCGGCCAGAGAAGCACATTTTGAGAATTTTTTCACTATTTTCAAATATAACCACTGAAACCATTTTTTTTGTTCTTTTTGCTTTAATAAAACGATATTCATCCAAAAAACTGTAAAAATTCAATTTCCAATAAGAAATCGTTGTCACGGATTTTGTATCTTGAAGAAAAAAAACATGCGATTTTCTCGGTACACTTTTTAATGAATTTTTTTCTGGACAAATTTTTGACCGAATTCAACTTATTTACCTATAAAATACTCATTAAAAGTGATTTCATATCGATTGATCAATAAATAAAAATGTACCTTTATTTTTAATAACATTTTCAAAATCGACGTTTCTCGGCCAGAGAAGCACATTTTGAGATTTTTTTCACTATTTTAAAATATAACCACTGAAACCACTATTTTTGTACTTTTTGCTTTAATTCAAGCAAATATAACGATATTCATTCAAAAAACTGTTAAAATTCAATTTCCAATAAGAAATAGTTGTCACGGATTTTGTATCTTGAAGAAGAAAAACATGCGATTTTTTCGGTACACTTTTTAATGAAATTTTTTCTGGACAAAGTTTTGACCGAATTCAGCTTATTTACCTATAAAATACTCATTAAAAGTGATTTCATATCGATTGATCAATAAATAAAAATGTACCTTTATTTTTAATAACATTTTCAAAATCGACGTTTCTCGGCCAGAGAAGCACATTTTGAGAATTTTTTCACTATTTTAAAATATAACCACTGAAACCACTATTTTTGTACTTTTTGCTTTAATTCAAGCAAATATAACGATATTCATTCAAAAAACTGTTCAAATTCAATTTTCAATAAGAAATCGTTGTCACGGATTTTGCATCTTGAAGAAAAAAAACATGCGATTTTTTCGGTACACTTTTGAATGAATTTTTTTCTGGACAAATTTTTGAAAGAATTCAGCTTATTTACCTATAAAATACTCATTAAAAGTGATTTCATATCGATTGATCAATAAATAAAAATGTACCTTTATTTTTAATAACATTTTCAAAATCGACGTTTCTCGGCCAGAGAAGCACATTTTGAGAATTTTTTCACTATTTTAAAATATAACCACTGAAACCACTATTTTTGTACTTTTTGCTTTAATTCAAGCAAATATAACGATATTCATCGAAAAAACTGTAAAAATTCAATTTCCAATAAGAAATCGTTGTCACGGATTTTGTATCTTGAAGAAAAAAAACATGCGATTTTCTCGGTACACTTTTTAATGAATTTTTTTCTGGACAAATTTTTGACCGAATTCAGCTTATTTACCTATAAAATACTCATTAAAAGTGATTTCATATCGATTGATCAATAAATAAAAATGTACCTTTATTTTTAATAACATTTTCAAAATCGACGTTTCTCGGCCAGAGAAGCACATTTTGAGAATTTTTTCACTATTTTAAAATATAACCACTGAAACCACTATTTTTGTAATTTTTGCTTTAATTCAAGCAAATATAACGATATTCATTCAAAAAACTGTTGAAATTCAATTTTCAATTAGAAATCGTTGTCACGGATTTTGCATCTTGAAGAAAAAAAACATGCGATTTTTTCGGTATACTTTTTAATGCATTTTTTTCTGGAAAATATTTGACCGAATTCAAATTAATTACCTATAAAATACTCACTTAAAGTGATTTCATTTCGATTGATCAATAAATAAAAATGAACCTCGATTTTTAATAACATTTTCAAAATCGACGTTTCTCGCCAGAGAAAAACATTTTGAGAATTTTTTCACTATTTTAAAATATAACCACTGAAACCAATTTTTTTGTACTTTTTGCTTTAATTCAAGCAAATATAACTATATTCATCCAAAAAACTTTAAAAATTCAATTGCCAATAAGAAATCGTAGTCACGGATTTTGTATCTTGAAGAAAAAAACATGCGATTTTTTCGGTACACTTTTTAATTAATTTTTTTCTGGACAAATTTTTGACCGAATTCAGCTTATTTACATATAAAATACTCATTAAAAGTGATTTCATTTCGATTGATCAATAAATAAAAATGAACCTCGATTTTTAATAACATTTTCAAAATCGACGTTTCTCGCCAGAGAAAAACATTTTGAGAATTTTTTCACTATTTTAAAATATAACCACTGAAACCACTATTTTTGTACTTTTTGCTTTAATTCAAGCAAATATAACGATATTCATTCAAAAAACTGTTCAAATTCAATTTTCAATAAGAAATCGTTGTCACGGATTTTGCATCTTGAAGAAAAAAAACATCCGATTTTTTCGGTACACTTTTTAATGCATTTTTTTCTGGAAAATATTTGACCGAATTCAAATTAATTACCTATAAAATACTCACTAAAAGTGATTTCATTTCGATTGATCAATAAATAAAAATGTACCTTTATTTTTAATAACATTTTCAAAATCGACGTTTTTCGGCCAGAGAAGCACATTTTGAGAATTTTTTCACTATTTTCAAATATAACCACTGAAACCATTTTTTTGTACTTTTTGCTTTAATTCAAGCAAATAAAACGATATTCATCCAAAAAACTGTTAAAATTCAATTTCCAATAAGAAATCGTTGTCACGGATTTTGTATCTTGAAGAAAAAAAACATGCGATTTTTTCGGTACACTTTTGAATGAATTTTTTTCTGGACAAATTTTTGACAGAATTCAGCTTATTTACCTATAAAATACTCATTAAAAGTGATTTCATATCGATTGATCAATAAATAAAAATGTACCTCGAGTTTTAATAACATTTTCAAAATCGACGTTTCTCGGCCAGAGAAGCACATTTTGAGAACTTTTTCACTATTTTAAAATATAACCACTGAAACCTCTATTTTTGTAATTTTTGCTTTAATTCAAGCAAATATAACGATATTCATTCAAAAAACTGTTCAAATTCAATTTTCAATAAGAAATCGTTGTCACGGATTTTGCATCTTGAAGAAAAAAAACATGCGATTTTTTCGGTATACTTTTTAATGCATTTTTTTCTGGAAAATATTTGACCGAATTCAAATAAATTACCTATAAAATACTCACTAAAAGTGATTTCATTTCGATTGATCAATAAATAAAAATGTACCTTTATTTTTAATAACATTTTCAAAATCGACGTTTCTCGGCCAGAGAAGCACATTTTGAGAATTTTTTCACTATTTTCAAATATAACCACTGAAACCATTTTTTTTGTTCTTTTTGCTTTAATTCAAGCAAATAAAACGATATTCATCCAAAAAACTGTAAAAATTCAATTTCCAATAAGAAATCGTTGTCACGGATTTTGTATCTTGAAGAAAAAAAACATGCGATTTTCTCGGTACACTTTTTAATGAATTTTTTTCTGGACAAATTTTTGACCGAATTCAGCTTATTTACCTATAAAATACTCATTAAAAGTGATTTCATATCGATTGATCAATAAATAAAAATGTACCTTTATTTTTAATAACATTTTCAAAATCGACGTTTCTCGGCCAGAGAAGCACATTTTGAGATTTTTTTCACTATTTTAAAATATAACCACTGAAACCACTATTTTTGTACTTTTTGCTTTAATTCAAGCAAATATAACGATATTCATTCAAAAAACTGTTAAAATTCAATTTCCAATAAGAAATAGTTGTCACGGATTTTGTATCTTGAAGAAGAAAAACATGCGATTTTTTCGGTACACTTTTTAATGAAATTTTTTCTGGACAAAGTTTTGACCGAATTCAGCTTATTTACCTATAAAATACTCATTAAAAGTGATTTCATATCGATTGATCAATAAATAAAAATGTACCTTTATTTTTAATAACATTTTCAAAATCGACGTTTCTCGGCCAGAGAAGCACATTTTGAGAATTTTTTCACTATTTTCAAATATAACCACTGAAACCATTTTTTTTGTACTTTTTGCTTTAATTCAAGCAAATATAATGATATTCATTCTAAAAACTGTTCAAATTCAATTTTCAGTAAGAAATCGTTGTCACGGATTTTGTATCTTGAAGAAAAAAAACATGCGATTTTTTCAGTACACTTTTTAAAGAATTTTTTTCTGGACAAATTTTTGACCGAATTCAGCTTATTTACCTATAAAATACTCATTAAAAGTGATTTCATATCGATTGATCAATAGATTAAAATGTACCTTTATTTTTAATAACATTTTTCAAAATCGACGTTTCTCGGCCAGAGAAGCACATTTATATTTTAAAATATAACCATTGAAATTAATAATTTGAATTTAATTCACTTTCATCTTTATAAAACAATATCAAAAAGAAGATATGTTTGCTTTTTTCATATCTATTGGAATTTAAAAGTGGAAAAAAAAGTGAAAGACCAACGGCACGCAGTGTTCCTAAGTGGTCTCCCTCCCAAGTACTGACTGCCCTCGACGCTGCTTAACTTCGGTGATAGGACTAGAACCGTTTTTTTCAGCGTGATATGGCCGTTGCCGAGAGTGCTAGTTAATAATTCGAATTTAAATTATGTGAGACAAATTGACCTTCATCTTTTTAAAACAATAACAAAAGAAAATAAGTTTGCTTTTTTCATATCTATTGGAATTTAAAAGAGGAAAAAAAAATTAAAAGCCAACGGCACGCAGTGTTCCTAAGTGTTCTCCCTCCCAAGTACTGACTGCGCTCGACGCTGCTTAACTTCGGTGATCGGACGAGTACCGGTGTATTCAGCATGATATGGCCGTTGCCGCGAGTGCTAGTTAATAATTTGAATTCAATTAAACTTCATCTTTATAAAACAATAACAAAAAGAAGATATGTTTGCTTTTTTCATATCTGGTGGATTTTAAAAGGGGAAACAAAAAGGAAAAAGCCAACGGCACGCTGTGTTCCCAAGTACTGACTGCGCTCGACGCTGCTTAACTTCGGTGATCGGACGAGAACCGTTTTTTTCAGCGTGATATGGCCGTTGCCGAGAGTACTAGATAATAATTCGAATTTAAATTAAGTGAGACAAATTGACCTTCATCTTTTTAAAACAATAACAAAAAGAAAATATTTTTGCTTTTTTCATACCTATTGGAATTTAAAAGAGGAAAAAAATATTAAAAAGCCAACGGCACGCAGTGTTAAAAAAGTGGTCTCCCTCCCAAGTACTGACTGCGCTCAACGCTGCTTAACTTCGGTGATTGGACGAGAACCGTTGTTTTCAGCGTGATATGGCCGTTACCGAAAGTGCTATTTAATAATTTGAATTTAATTAACTTTCATCTTTATAAAACAATATCAAAAAGAAGATATGTTTGGTTTTTTCATATCTGGTGGAATTTAAAAGAGGGTATAAAAGTGAAAAATCCAACGTCACACAGTGTTTCCAAGTACTGACTGCGCTTGACGCTAATGAACTTCGGTGATCGGACGAGAACCGTTGTTTTCAACGTGATATGGCCGTTACCTAAAGTGCTATTTAATAATTTAAATTTAATTAACTTTCATCTTTATAAAACAATATCATTGGTTTTTTCATATCTGGTGGAATTTAAAAGAGGATATAAAAGTGAAAAAGCCAACGTCACGCAGTGTTTCCAAGTACTGACTGCGCTCGACGCTGCTTAACTTCGGTGATCGGACGAGAACCGTTGTTTTCAGCGTGATGTGGCCGTTACCGAAAGTGCTATTTAATAATTTGAATTTAATTAAATTTCATCTTTATAAAACAATAACAAAAAAAAGATATGTTTGGTTTTTTCATATCTATTGGAATTTAAAAGTGGAAAAAAAAGTGAAAAAGCCAACGGCACGCAGTGTTCCAAAAGTGGTCTCGCTCCCAAGTACAGACTGCGCTCGACGCTGCTTAACTTCGGTGATCGGACGAGAACCGGTGTTTTCAGAGTGATATGGCCGTTGCCTAGAGTGCTAGATAATAATTCGAATTTAAATTAAGTGAGACAATTTGACCTTCATCTTTTTAAAACAATAACAAAAAGAAAATATGTTTGCTTTTATCATATCTATTGGAATTTAAAAGAGGAAAATAAAATTAAAAAAGCCAACGGCACGCAGTGTTCTTAAATGGTCTCCCTCCCAAGTACTGACTGCGCTCGACGCTGCTTAACTTCGGTGATCGGACGAGAACCGTTGTTTTCAGCGTGATATGGACGTTACCGAAAGTGCTATTTAATAATTTGAATTTAATTAACTTTCATCTTTATAAAACAATATCAAAAAGAAGATATGTTTGGTTTTTTCATATCTGGTGGAATTTAAAAGAGGATATAAAAGTGAAAAAGCCAACGTCACGCAGTGTTTCCAAGTACAGACTGCGCTCGACGCTGCTTAACTTCGGTGATAGGACTAGAACCGGTGTTTTCAGCGTGATATGGCCGTTGCCGAGAGTGCTAGTTAATAATTCGAATTTAAATTAAGTGAGACAAATTAATCTTCATCTTTTTAAAACTATAACAAAAAGAAAATAAGTTTGCTTTTTTCATATCTATTGGAATTTAAAAAAGGAAAAAAAAGTGAAAAAGCCAACGGCACGCAGTGTTCCTAAGTGGTCTCCCTCCCAAGTACTGACTGCGCTCGACGCTTCTTAACTTCGGTGATCGGACGAGAACCGGTGTATTCAGCATGATATGGCCGTTGCTGAGAGTGCTAGATAATAATTCGAATTTAAATTAAGTGAGACAAATTGACCTTCATCTTTTTGTTATTGTTTTAAAAAGATGAAGGTCAAATTGTCTTAATTAATTTAAATTCGAAATTACTCTAGGCAACGGCCATATCACGCTGAAAACACCGGTTCTCGTCCGATCACCGAAGTTAAGAAGCGTCGAGCGCAGTCAGTACTTGGGAGGGAGACCACTTTTGGAACACTGCGTGCCGTTGGCTTTTTCACTTTTTTTTCCACTTTTATATTCCAATAGATATGAAAAAAGCAAACATATCTTCTTTTTGTTATTGTTATATAAAGATGAAAGTTAATTAAATTCAAATTATTAACTAGCACTCTCGGCAACGGCCATATCACGCTGAATACACCGGTTCTCGTCCGATCACCGAAGATAAGCAGCGTCGAGCGCAGTCAGTACTTGGGAGGGAGACCACTTAGGAACACTGCGTGCCGTTGGCTTTTTCACTTTCTTTTTCCTCTTTTAAATTCCAATAGATATGAAAAAAGCAAACTTATTTTCTTTTTGTTATTGTTTTAAAAAGATGAAGGTTAATTTGTCTCACTTAATTTAAATTCGAATTATTAACTAGCACTCTCGGCAACGGCCATATCACGTTGAAAACACCGGTTCTAGTCCTATCACCGAAGTTAAGCAGCGTCGAGCGCAGCCAGTAATTGGAAACTCTGCGTGCCGTTGGCTTTTTCACTTTTGTTTCCTCTTTTAAATTCCACCAGATATAAAAAAGCAAACATATCTTCTTTTTGTTATTGTTTTATAAAGATGAAGGTTAATTAAATAGCACTCTCAGCAACGGCCATATCACGCTGACAACACCGGTTCTCGTCCGATCACCGAAGTTAAGCAGCGTCGATCGCAGTCAGTACTTGGGAGGGAGAATACTTAGGAACACTGCCTGTCGTTGGTTTTTTCACTTTTTTTTCCTCTTTTAAATTCCAATAGATATGAAAAAAGCAAACTTATTTTCTTTTTGTTATGGTTTTAAAAAGATGAAGTTTAATTTGTCTCACTTAATTTAAATTCGAATTATTAACTAGCACTCTCGGCAACGGCCATATCACGCTGGAAAAAACGGTTCTTGTCCGATCACCGAAGTCAAGCAGCGTCGAGCGCAGTCTGTACTTGGGAACACTGCGTGCCTTTGGCTTTTTCCTATTTGTTTCCTCTTTTAAATTCCACCAGATATGTAAAAAGCAAACATATCTTCTTTTTGATATTGTTTTATAAAGATGAAAGTTAATTAAATTCAAATTATTAACAAGCACTCTCGGCAACGGCCATATCACGCTGAATACACCGGTTCCCGTCCGATCACCGAAGTTAAGCAGCGTCGAGCGCAGTCAGTACTTGGGAGGGAGACCACTTAGGAACACTGCGTGCCTTTGGCTTTTTCCTTTTTGTTTCCTCTTTTAAATTCCTCCAGATATGAAAAAAGCAAACATATCTTCTTTTTGATATTGTTTTATAAAGATGAAAGTTAATTAAATTCAAATTATTAACTAGCACTCTCGGCAACGGCCATATCACGCTGAATACACCGGTTCCCGTCCGATCACCGAAGTTAAGCAGCGTCGAGCGCAGTCAGTACTTGGGAGGGAGACCACTTAGGAACACTGCGTGCCGTTGGCTTTTTCACTTTTTTTTCCTCTTTTAAATTCCAATAGATATGAAAAAAGCAAACTTATTTTCTTTTTTGTTACTGTTTTAAAAAGATGAAGGTTAATTTGTCTCACTTAATTTAAATTCGAATTATTAACTAGCACTCTCGGCAACGGCCATATCGCGCTGAAAACACCGGTTCTAGTCCTATCACCGACGTTAAGAAGCGTCGAGCGCAGTCAGTACTTGGGAGGCAGACCACTTGGAACACTGCGTGCCGTTGGCTTTTTCACTTTTATTTCCTCTTTTAAATTCCAATAGAAATGAAAAAAGCAAACTTATTTTCTTTTTGTTATTGTTTTAAAAAGATGAAGGTTAATTTGTCTCACTTAATTTAAATTCGAATTATTAACTAGCACTCTCGGCAACGGCCATATCACGCTGAAAACACCGGTTCTAGTCCTATCACCGAAGTTAAGCAGCGTCGAGGGCAGTCAGTACTTGGGAGGGAGACCACTTAGGAACACTGCGTGCCGTTGGTCTTTCACTTTTTTTTCCACTTTTAAATTCCAATAGATATGAAAAAAGCAAACTTATTTTCTTTTTGTTATTGTTTTAAAAAGATGAAGGTTAATTTGTCTCACTTAATTTAAATTCGAATTATTAACTAGCACTCTCGCCAACGGCCATATCGCGCTGAAAACACCGGTTCTAGTCCTATCACCGAAGTTAAGCAGCGTCGAGCGCAGTCAGTACTTGGGAGGGAGACCACTTAGGAACACTGCGTGCCGTTGGTTTTTCACTTTTTTCCACTTTTAAATTCCAATAGATATGAAAAAAAGCAAACATATCTTCTTTTTGTTATTGTTTTATAAAGATGAAGGTTAATTAAATTCAAATTATTAAATAGCACTCTCGGCAACGGCCATATCACGCTGAAAACACCGGTTCTCGTCCGATCACCGAAGTTAAGCAGCGTCGAGCGCAGTCAGTACTTGGGAGGCAGACCACTTGGGAACAGTGCGTGCCGTTGGCTTTTTCACTTTTTTTCCTCTTTTAAATTCCAATAGATATGAAAAAAGCAAACTTATTTTCTTTTTTGTTACTGTTTTAAAAAGATGATGGTTAATTTGTCTCACTTAATTTAAATTCGAATTATTAACTAGCACTCTCGGCAACGGCCATATCGCGCTGAAAACACCGGTTCTAGTCCTATCACCGACGTTAAGAAGCGTCGAGCGCAGTCAGTACTTGGGAGGCAGACCACTTGGAACACTGCGTGCCGTTGGCTTTTTCACTTTTATTTCCTCTTTTAAATTCCAATAGAAATGAAAAAAGCAAACTTATTTTCTTTTTGTTATTGTTTTAAAAAGATGAAGGTTAATTTGTCTCACTTAATTTAAATTCGAATTATTAACTAGCACTCTCGGCAACGGCCATATCACGCTGAAAACACCGGTTCTAGTCCTATCACCGAAGTTAAGCAGCGTCGAGGGCAGACAGTACTTGGGAGGGAGACCACTTAGGAACACTGCGTGCCGTTGGTCTTTCACTTTTTTTTCCACTTTTAAATTCCAATAGATATGAAAAAAAGCAAACATATCTTCTTTTTGTTATTGTTTTATAAAGATGAAGGTTAATTAAATTCAAATTATTAAATAGCACTCTCGGCAACGGCCATATCACGCTGAAAACACCGGTTCTCGTCCGATCACCGAAGTTAAGCAGCGTCGAGCGCAGTCAGTACTTGGGAGGCAGACCACTTGGGAACAGTGCGTGCCGTTGGCTTTTTCACTTTTTTTTCCTCTTTTAAATTCCAATAGATATGAAAAAAGCAAACTTATTTTCTTTTTTGTTACTGTTTTAAAAAGATGAAGGTTAATTTGTCTCACTTAATTTAAATTCGAATTATTAACTAGCACTCTCGGCAACGGCCATATCGCGCTGAAAACACCGGTTCTAGTCCTATCACCGACGTTAAGAAGCGTCGAGCGCAGTCAGTACTTGGGAGGCAGACCACTTGGAACACTGCGTGCCGTTGGCTTTTTCACTTTTATTTCCTCTTTTAAATTCCAATAGAAATGAAAAAAGCAAACTTATTTTCTTTTTGTTATTGTTTTAAAAAGATGAAGGTTAATTTGTCTCACTTAATTTAAATTCGAATTATTAACTAGCACTCTCGGCAACGGCCATATCACGCTGAAAACACCGGTTCTAGTCCTATCACCGAAGTTAAGCAGCGTCGAGGGCAGACAGTACTTGGGAGGGAGACCACTTAGGAACACTGCGTGCCGTTGGTCTTTCACTTTTTTTCCACTTTTAAATTCCAATAGATATGAAAAAAGCAAACTTATTTTCTTTTTGTTATTGTTTTAAAAAGATGAAGGTTAATTTGTCTCACTTAATTTAAATTCGAATTATTAACTAGCACTCTCGCCAACGGCCATATCGCGCTGAAAACACCGGTTCTAGTCCTATCACCGAAGTTAAGCAGCGTCGAGCGCAGTCAGTACTTGGGAGGGAGACCACTTAGGAACACTGCGTGCCGTTGGTTTTTCACTTTTTTCCACTTTTAAATTCCAATAGATATGAAAAAAAGCAAACATATCTTCTTTTTGTTATTGTTTTATAAAGATGAAGGTTAATTAAATTCAAATTATTAAATAGCACTCTCGGCAACGGCCATATCACGCTGAAAACACCGGTTCTCGTCCGATCACCGAAGTTAAGCAGCGTCGAGCGCAGTCAGTACTTGGGAGGCAGACCACTTGGGAACAGTGCGTGCCGTTGGCTTTTTCACTTTTTTTCCTCTTTTAAATTCCAATAGATATGAAAAAAGCAAACTTATTTTCTTTTTTGTTACTGTTTTAAAAAGATGAAGGTTAATTTGTCTCACTTAATTTAAATTCGAATTATTAACTAGCACTCTCGGCAACGGCCATAACGCGCTGAAAACACCGGTTCTAGTCCTATCACCGACGTTAAGAAGCGTCGAGCGCAGTCAGTACTTGGGAGGCAGACCACTTGGAACACTGCGTGCCGTTGGCTTTTTCACTTTTATTTCCTCTTTTAAATTCCAATAGAAATGAAAAAAGCAAACTTATTTTCGTTTTGTTATTGTTTTAAAAAGATGAAGGTTAATTTGTCTCACTTAATTTAAATTCGAATTATTAACTAGCACTCTCGGCAACGGCCATATCACGCTGAAAACACCGGTTCTAGTCCTATCACCGAAGTTAAGCAGCGTCGAGGGCAGACAGTACTTGGGAGGGAGACCACTTAGAACACTGCGTGCCGTTGGTCTTTCACTTTTTTTCCACTTTTAAATTCCAATAGATATGAAAAAAGCAAACTTATTTTCTTTTTGTTATTGTTTTAAAAAGATGAAGGTTAATTTGTCTCACTTAATTTAAATTCGAATTATTAACTAGCACTCTCGCCAACGGCCATATCGCGCTGAAAACACCAGTTCTAGTCCTATCACCGAAGTTAAGCAGCGTCGAGCGCAGTCAGTACTTGGGAGGGAGACCACTTAGGAACACTGCGTGCCGTTGGTTTTTCACTTTTTTCCACTTTTAAATTCCAATAGATATGAAAAAAAGCAAACATATCTTCTTTTTGTTATTGTTTTATAAAGATGAAGGTTAATTAAATTCAAATTATTAAATAGCACTCTCGGCAACGGCCATATCACGCTGAAAACACCGGTTCTCGTCCGATCACCGAAGTTAAGCAGCGTCGAGCGCAGTCAGTACTTGGGAGGCAGACCACTTGGGAACAGTGCGTGCCGTTGGCTTTTTCACTTTTTTTTCCTCTTTTAAATTCCAATAGATATGAAAAAAGCAAACTTATTTTCTTTTTTGTTACTGTTTTAAAAAGATGAAGGTTAATTTGTCTCACTTAATTTAAATTCGAATTATTAACTAGCACTCTCGGCAACGGCCATATCGCGCTGAAAACACCGGTTCTAGTCCTATCACCGACGTTAAGAAGCGTCGAGCGCAGTCAGTACTTGGGAGGCAGACCACTTGGAACACTGCGTGCCGTTGGCTTTTTCACTTTTATTTCCTCTTTTAAATTCCAATAGAAATGAAAAAAGCAAACTTATTTTCTTTTTGTTATTGTTTTAAAAAGATGAAGGTTAATTTGTCTCACTTAATTTAAATTCGAATTATTAACTAGCACTCTCGGCAACGGCCATATCACGCTGAAAACACCGGTTCTAGTCCTATCACCGAAGTTAAGCAGCGTCGAGGGCAGACAGTACTTGGGAGGGAGACCACTTAGGAACACTGCGTGCCGTTGGTCTTTCACTTTTTTTTCCACTTTTAAATTCCAATAGATATGAAAAAAGCAAACTTATTTTCTTTTTGTTATTGTTTTAAAAAGATGAAGGTTAATTTGTCTCACTTAATTTAAATTCGAATTATTAACTAGCACTCTCGCCAACGGCCATATCGCGCTGAAAACACCGGTTCTAGTCCTATCACCGAAGTTAAGCAGCGTCGAGCGCAGTCAGTACTTGGGAGGGAGACCACTTAGGAACACTGCGTGCCGTTGGTTTTTCACTTTTTTCCACTTTTAAATTCCAATAGATATGAAAAAAAGCAAACATATCTTCTTTTTGTTATTGTTTTATAAAGATGAAGGTTAATTAAATTCAAATTATTAAATAGCACTCTCGGCAACGGCCATATCACGCTGAAAACACCGGTTCTCGTCCGATCACCGAAGTTAAGCAGCGTCGAGCGCAGTCAGTACTTGGGAGGCAGACCACTTGGGAACAGTGCGTGCCGTTGGCTTTTTCACTTTTTTTCCTCTTTTAAATTCCAATAGATATGAAAAAAGCAAACTTATTTTCTTTTTTGTTACTGTTTTAAAAAGATGAAGGTTAATTTGTCTCACTTAATTTAAATTCGAATTATTAACTAGCACTCTCGGCAACGGCCATATCGCGCTGAAAACACCGGTTCTAGTCCTATCACCGACGTTAAGAAGCGTCGAGCGCAGTCAGTACTTGGGAGGCAGACCACTTGGAACACTGCGTGCCGTTGGCTTTTTCACTTTTATTTCCTCTTTTAAATTCCAATAGAAATGAAAAAAGCAAACTTATTTTCGTTTTGTTATTGTTTTAAAAAGATGAAGGTTAATTTGTCTCACTTAATTTAAATTCGAATTATTAACTAGCACTCTCGGCAACGGCCATATCACGCTGAAAACACCGGTTCTAGTCCTATCACCGAAGTTAAGCAGCGTCGAGGGCAGACAGTACTTGGGAGGGAGACCACTTAGAACACTGCGTGCCGTTGGTCTTTCACTTTTTTTCCACTTTTAAATTCCAATAGATATGAAAAAAGCAAACTTATTTTCTTTTTGTTATTGTTTTAAAAAGATGAAGGTTAATTTGTCTCACTTAATTTAAATTCGAATTATTAACTAGCACTCTCGCCAACGGCCATATCGCGCTGAAAACACCAGTTCTAGTCCTATCACCGAAGTTAAGCAGCGTCGAGCGCAGTCAGTACTTGGGAGGGAGACCACTTAGGAACACTGCGTGCCGTTGGTTTTTCACTTTTTTCCACTTTTAAATTCCAATAGATATGAAAAAAAGCAAACATATCTTCTTTTTGTTATTGTTTTATAAAGATGAAGGTTAATTAAATTCAAATTATTAAATAGCACTCTCGGCAACGGCCATATCACGCTGAAAACACCGGTTCTCGTCCGATCACCGAAGTTAAGCAGCGTCGAGCGCAGTCAGTACTTGGGAGGCAGACCACTTGGGAACAGTGCGTGCCGTTGGCTTTTTCACTTTTTTTTCCTCTTTTAAATTCCAATAGATATGAAAAAAGCAAACTTATTTTCTTTTTTGTTACTGTTTTAAAAAGATGAAGGTTAATTTGTCTCACTTAATTTAAATTCGAATTATTAACTAGCACTCTCGGCAACGGCCATATCGCGCTGAAAACACCGGTTCTAGTCCTATCACCGACGTTAAGAAGCGTCGAGCGCAGTCAGTACTTGGGAGGCAGACCACTTGGAACACTGCGTGCCGTTGGCTTTTTCACTTTTATTTCCTCTTTTAAATTCCAATAGAAATGAAAAAAGCAAACTTATTTTCTTTTTGTTATTGTTTTAAAAAGATGAAGGTTAATTTGTCTCACTTAATTTAAATTCGAATTATTAACTAGCACTCTCGGCAACGGCCATATCACGCTGAAAACACCGGTTCTAGTCCTATCACCGAAGTTAAGCAGCGTCGAGGGCAGACAGTACTTGGGAGGGAGACCACTTAGGAACACTGCGTGCCGTTGGTCTTTCACTTTTTTTTCCACTTTTAAATTCCAATAGATATGAAAAAAGCAAACTTATTTTCTTTTTGTTATTGTTTTAAAAAGATGAAGGTTAATTTGTCTCACTTAATTTAAATTCGAATTATTAACTAGCACTCTCGCCAACGGCCATATCGCGCTGAAAACACCGGTTCTAGTCCTATCACCGAAGTTAAGCAGCGTCGAGCGCAGTCAGTACTTGGGAGGGAGACCACTTAGGAACACTGCGTGCCGTTGGTTTTTCACTTTTTTCCACTTTTAAATTCCAATAGATATGAAAAAAAGCAAACATATCTTCTTTTTGTTATTGTTTTATAAAGATGAAGGTTAATTAAATTCAAATTATTAAATAGCACTCTCGGCAACGGCCATATCACGCTGAAAACACCGGTTCTCGTCCGATCACCGAAGTTAAGCAGCGTCGAGCGCAGTCAGTATTTGGGAGGCAGACCACTTGGGAACAGTGCGTGCCGTTGGCTTTTTCACTTTTTTTTCCTCTTTTAAATTCCAATAGATATGAAAAAAGCAAACTTATTTTCTTTTTTGTTACTGTTTTAAAAAGATGAAGGTTAATTTGTCTCACTTAATTTAAATTCGAATTATTAACTAGCACTCTCGGCAACGGCCATATCGCGCTGAAAACACCGGTTCTAGTCCTATCACCGACGTTAAGAAGCGTCGAGCGCAGTCAGTACTTGGGAGGCAGACCACTTGGAACACTGCGTGCCGTTGGCTTTTTCACTTTTATTTCCTCTTTTAAATTCCAATAGAAATGAAAAAAGCAAACTTATTTTCTTTTTGTTATTGTTTTAAAAAGATGAAGGTTAATTTGTCTCACTTAATTTAAATTCGAATTATTAACTAGCACTCTCGGCAACGGCCATATCACGCTGAAAACACCGGTTCTAGTCCTATCACCGAAGTTAAGCAGCGTCGAGGGCAGTCAGTACTTGGGAGGGAGACCACTTAGGAACACTGCGTGCCGTTGGTCTTTCACTTTTTTTTCCACTTTTAAATTCCAATAGATATGAAAAAAGCAAACTTATTTTCTTTTTGTTATTGTTTTAAAAAGATGAAGGTTAATTTTTCTCACTTAATTTAAATTCGAATTATTAACTAGCACTCTCGCCAACGGCCATATCGCGCTGAAAACACCGGTTCTAGTCCTATCACCGAAGTTAAGCAGCGTCGAGCGCAGTCAGTACTTGGGAGGGAGACCACTTAGGAACACTGCGTGCCGTTGGTTTTTCACTTTTTTCCACTTTTAAATTCCAATAGATATGAAAAAAAGCAAACATATCTTCTTTTTGTTATTGTTTTATAAAGATGAAGGTTAATTAAATTCAAATTATTAAATAGCACTCTCGGCAATGGCCATATCACGCTGAAAACACCGGTTCTCGTCCGATCACCGAAGTTAAGCAGCGTCGAGCGCAGTCAGTACTTGGGAGGCAGACCACTTGGGAACAGTGCGTGCCGTTGGCTTTTTCACTTTTTTTTCCTCTTTTAAATTCCAATAGATATGAAAAAAGCAAACTTATTTTCTTTTTTGTTACTGTTTTAAAAAGATGAAGGTTAATTTGTCTCACTTAATTTAAATTCGAATTATTAACTAGCACTCTCGGCAACGGCCATATCGCGCTGAAAACACCGGTTCTAGTCCTATCACCGACGTTAAGAAGCGTCGAGCGCAGTCAGTACTTGGGAGGCAGACCACTTGGAACACTGCGTGCCGTTGGCTTTTTCACTTTTATTTCCTCTTTTAAATTCCAATAGAAATGAAAAAAGCAAACTTATTTTCTTTTTGTTATTGTTTTAAAAAGATGAAGGTTAATTTGTCTCACTTAATTTAAATTCGAATTATTAACTAGCACTCTCGGCAACGGCCATATCACGCTGGAAAAAACGGTTCTTGTCCGATCACCGAAGTCAAGCAGCGTCGAGCGCAGTCTGTACTTGGGAACACTGCGTGCCTTTGGCTTTTTCCTATTTGTTTCCTCTTTTAAATTCCACCAGATATGTAAAAAGCAAACATATCTTCTTTTTGATATTGTTTTATAAAGATGAAAGTGAATTAAATTCAAATTATTAACAAGCACTCTCGGCAACGGCCATATCACGCTGAATACACCGGTTCTCGTCCGATCATCGAAGTTAAGCAGCGTCGAGCGCAGTCAGTACTTGGGAGGGAGACCACTTAGGAACACTGCGTGCCTTTGGCTTTTTCCTTTTTGTTTCCTCTTTTAAATTCCTCCAGATATGAAAAAAGCAAACATATCTTCTTTTTGATATTGTTTTATAAAGATGAAAGTTAATTAAATTCAAATTATTAACTAGCACTCTCGGCAACGGCCATATCACGCTTAATACACCGGTTCCCGTCCGATCACCGAAGTTAAGCAGCGTCGAGCGCAGTCAGTACTTGGGAGGGAGACCACTTAGGAACACTGCGTGCCGTTGGCTTTTTCACTTTTTTTTTCCTCTTTTAAATTCCAATAGATATGAAAAAAGCAAGCTTATTTTCTTTTTGTTATTGTTTTAAAAAGATGAAGGTCAATTTGTCTCACTTAATTTAAATTCGAATTATTATCTAGCACTCTCAGCAACGGCCACATCAAGCTGAAAACACCGGTTCTCGTCCGATCACCGAAGTTAAGCAGCGTCGAGCGCGGTCAGTACTTGGGAACACTGCGTGCCGTTGGCTTTTTCACTTTTGTTTCCTCTTTTAAATTCCACCAGATATAAAAAAGCAAACATATCTTCTTTTTGTTATTGTTTTATAAAGATGAAGGTTAATTAAATTCAAATTATTAAATAGCACTCTCGGCAACGGCCATATCACGCTGACAACACCGGTTCTCGTCCGATCACCGAAGTTAAGCAGCGTCGATCGCAGTCAGTACTTGGGAGGGAGACCACTTAGGAACACTGCCTGCCGTTGGTTTTTTCACTTTTTTTTCCTCTTTTAAATTCCAATAGATATGAAAAAAGCAAACTTATTTTCTTTTTGTTGCTGTTTTAAAAAGATGAAGGTTAATTTGTCTCACTTAATTTAAATTCGAATTATTAACTAGCACTCTCAGCAACGGCCACATCACGCTGAAAACACCGGTTCTCGTCCGATCACCGAAGTTAAGCAGCGTCGAGCGCGGTCAGTACTTGGGAACACTGCGTGCCGTTGGCTTTTTCACTTTTGTTTCCTCTTTTAAATTCCACCAGATATAAAAAAGCAAACATATCTTCTTTTTGTTATTGTTTTATAAAGATGAAGGTTAATTAAATTCAAATTATTAAATAGCACTCTCGGCAACGGCCATATCACGCTGACAACACCGGTTCTCGTCCGATCACCGAAGTTAAGCAGGGTCGAGCGCAGTCAGTACTTGGGAGGCAGACCACTTGGGAACAGTGCGTGCCGTTGGCTTTTTCACTTTTTTTTCCTCTTTTAAATTCCAATAGATATGAAAAAAGCAAACTTATTTTCTTTTTTGTTACTGTTTTAAAAAGATGAAGGTTAATTTGTCTCACTTAATTTAAATTCGAATTATTAACTAGCTCTCTCGGCAACGGCCATATCGCGCTGAAAACACCGGTTCTAGTCCTATCACCGACGTTAAGAAGCGTCGAGCGCAGTCAGTACTTGGGAGGCAGACCACTTGGAACACTGCGTGCCGTTGACTTTTTCACTTTTATTTCCTCTTTTAAATTCCAATAGAAATGAAAAAAGCAAACTTATTTTCTTTTTGTTATTGTTTTAAAAAGATGAAGGTTAATTTGTCTCACTTAATTTAAATTCGAATTATTAACTAGCACTCTCGCCAACGGCCATATCGCGCTGAAAACACCGGTTCTAGTCCTATCACCGAAGTTAAGCAGCGTCGAGCGCAGTCAGTACTTGGGAGGGAGACCACTTAGGAACACTGCGTGCCGTTGGTTTTTCACTTTTTTCCACTTTTAAATTCCAATAGATATGAAAAAAAGCAAACATATCTTCTTTTTGTTATTGTTTTATAAAGATGAAGGTTAATTAAATTCAAATTATTAAATAGCACTCTCGGCAATGGCCATATCACGCTGAAAACACCGGTTCTCGTCCGATCACCGAAGTTAAGCAGCGTCGAGCGCAGTCAGTACTTGGGAGGCAGACCACTTGGGAACAGTGCGTGCCGTTGGCTTTTTCACTTTTTTTTCCTCTTTTAAATTCCAATAGATATGAAAAAAGCAAACTTATTTTCTTTTTTGTTACTGTTTTAAAAAGATGAAGGTTAATTTGTCTCACTTAATTTAAATTCGAATTATTAACTAGCACTCTCGGCAACGGCCATATCGCGCTGAAAACACCGGTTCTAGTCCTATCACCGACGTTAAGAAGCGTCGAGCGCAGTCAGTACTTGGGAGGCAGACCACTTGGAACACTGCGTGCCGTTGGCTTTTTCACTTTTATTTCCTCTTTTAAATTCCAATAGAAATGAAAAAAGCAAACTTATTTTCTTTTTGTTATTGTTTTAAAAAGATGAAGGTTAATTTGTCTCACTTAATTTAAATTCGAATTATTAACTAGCACTCTCGGCAACGGCCATATCACGCTGGAAAAAACGGTTCTTGTCCGATCACCGAAGTCAAGCAGCGTCGAGCGCAGTCTGTACTTGGGAACACTGCGTGCCTTTGGCTTTTTCCTATTTGTTTCCTCTTTTAAATTCCACCAGATATGTAAAAAGCAAACATATCTTCTTTTTGATATTGTTTTATAAAGATGAAAGTGAATTAAATTCAAATTATTAACAAGCACTCTCGGCAACGGCCATATCACGCTGAATACACCGGTTCTCGTCCGATCATCGAAGTTAAGCAGCGTCGAGCGCAGTCAGTACTTGGGAGGGAGACCACTTAGGAACACTGCGTGCCTTTGGCTTTTTCCTTTTTGTTTCCTCTTTTAAAATCCTCCAGATATGAAAAAAGCAAACATATCTTCTTTTTGATATTGTTTTATAAAGATGAAAGTTAATTAAATTCAAATTATTAACTAGCACTCTCGGCAACGGCCATATCACGCTGAATACACCGGTTCCCGTCCGATCACCGAAGTTAAGTAGCGTCGAGCGCAGTCAGTACTTGGGAGGGAGACCACTTAGGAACACTGCGTGCCGTTGGCTTTTTCACTTTTTTTTTCCTCTTTTAAATTCCAATAGATATGAAAAAAGCAAGCTTATTTTCTTTTTGTTATTGTTTTAAAAAGATGAAGGTCAATTTGTCTCACTTAATTTAAATTCGAATTATTATCTAGCACTCTCAGCAACGGCCACATCAAGCTGAAAACACCGGTTCTCGTCCGATCACCGAAGTTAAGCAGCGTCGAGCGCGGTCAGTACTTGGGAACACTGCGTGCCGTTGGCTTTTTCACTTTTGTTTCCTCTTTTAAATTCCACCAGATATAAAAAAGCAAACATATCTTCTTTTTGTTATTGTTTTATAAAGATGAAGGTTAATTAAATTCAAATTATTAAATAGCACTCTCGCCAACGGCCATATCACGCTGACAACACCGGTTCTCGTCCGATCACCGAAGTTAAGCAGCGTCGATCGCAGTCAGTACTTGGGAGGGAGACCACTTAGGAACACTGCCTGCCGTTGGTTTTTTCACTTTTTTTTCCTCTTTTAAATTCCAATAGATATGAAAAAAGCAAACTTATTTTCTTTTTGTTGCTGTTTTAAAAAGATGAAGGTTAATTTGTCTCACTTAATTTAAATTCGAATTATTAACTAGCACTCTCGGCAACGGCCATATCACGCTGAAAACACCGGTTCTAGTCCTATCACCGAAGTTAAGCAGCGTCGAGGGCAGTCAGTACTTGGGAGGGAGACCACTTAGGAACACTGCGTGCCGTTGGTCTTTCACTTTTTTTTCCACTTTTAAATTCCAATAGATATGAAAAAAGCAAACTTATTTTCTTTTTGTTATTGTTTTAAAAAGATGAAGGTTAATTTGTCTCACTTAATTTAAATTCGAATTATTAACTAGCACTCTCGCCAACGGCCATATCGCGCTGAAAACACCGGTTCTTGTCCTATCACCGAAGTTAAGCAGCGTCGAGCGCAGTCAGTACTTGGGAGGGAGACCACTTAGGAACACTGCGTGCCGTTGGTTTTTCACTTTTTTCCACTTTTAAATTCCAATAGATATGAAAAAAAGCAAACATATCTTCTTTTTGTTATTGTTTTATAAAGATGAAGGTTAATTAAATTCAAATTATTAAATAGCACTCTCGGCAACGGCCATATCACGCTGAAAACACCGGTTCTCGTCCGATCACCGAAGTTAAGCAGCGTCGAGCGCAGTCAGTACTTGGGAGGCAGACCACTTGGGAACAGTGCGTGCCGTTGGCTTTTTCACTTTTTTTTCCTCTTTTAAATTCCAATAGATATGAAAAAAGCAAACTTATTTTCTTTTTTGTTACTGTTTTAAAAAGATGAAGGTTAATTTGTCTCACTTAATTTAAATTCGAATTATTAACTAGCACTCTCGGCAACGGCCATATCGCGCTGAAAACACCGGTTCTAGTCCTATCACCGACGTTAAGAAGCGTCGAGCGCAGTCAGTACTTGGGAGGCAGACCACTTGGAACACTGCGTGCCGTTGGCTTTTTCACTTTTATTTCCTCTTTTAAATTCCAATAGAAATGAAAAAAGCAAACTTATTTTCTTTTTGTTATTGTTTTAAAAAGATGAAGGTTAATTTGTCTCACTTAATTTAAATTCGAATTATTAACTAGCACTCTCGCCAACGGCCATATCGCGCTGAAAACACCGGTTCTAGTCCTATCACCGAAGTTAAGCAGCGTCGAGCGCAGTCAGTACTTGGGAGGGAGACCACTTAGGAACACTGCGTGCCGTTGGTTTTTCACTTTTTTTCCACTTTTAAATTCCAATAGATATGAAAAAAAGCAAACATATCTTCTATTTGTTATTGTTTTATAAAGATGAAGGTTAATTAAATTCAAATTATTAAATAGCACTCTCGGCAACGGCCATATCACGCTGAAAACACCGGTTCTCGTCCGATCACCGAAGTTAAGCAGCGTCGAGCGCAGTCAGTACTTGGGAGGGAGACCACTTAGGAACACTGCGTGCCGTTGGCTTTTTCACTTTTTTTTTCCTCTTTTAAATTCCAATAGATATGAAAAAAGCAAGCTTATTTTCTTTTTGTTATTGTTTTAAAAAGATGAAGGTCAATTTGTCTCACTTAATTTAAATTCGAATTATTATCTAGCACTCTCAGCAACGGCCACATCAAGCTGAAAACACCGGTTCTCGTCCGATCACCGAAGTTAAGCAGCGTCGAGCGCGGTCAGTACTTGGGAACACTGCGTGCCGTTGGCTTTTTCACTTTTGTTTCCTCTTTTAAATTCCACCAGATATAAAAAAGCAAACATATCTTCTTTTTGTTATTGTTTTATAAAGATGAAGGTTAATTAAATTCAAATTATTAAATAGCACTCTCGGCAACGGCCATATCACGCTGACAACACCGGTTCTCGTCCGATCACCGAAGTTAAGCAGCGTCGTTCGCAGTCAGTACTTGGGAGGGAGACCACTTAGGAACACTGCCTGCCGTTGGTTTTTTCACTTTTTTTTCCTCTTTTAAATTCCAATAGATATGAAAAAAGCAAACTTATTTTCTTTTTGTTGCTGTTTTAAAAAGATGAAGGTTAATTTGTCTCACTTAATTTAAATTCGAATTATTAACTAGCACTCTCGGCAACGGCCATATCACGCTGAAAACACCGGTTCTAGTCCTATCACCGAAGTTAAGCAGCGTCGAGGGCAGTCAGTACTTGGGAGGGAGACCACTTAGGAACACTGCGTGCCGTTGGTCTTTCACTTTTTTTTCCACTTTTAAATTCCAATAGATATGAAAAAAGCAAACTTATTTTCTTTTTGTTATTGTTTTAAAAAGATGGTTAATTTGTCTCACTTAATTTAAATTCGAATTATTAACTAGCACTCTCGCCAACGGCCATATCGCGCTGAAAACACCGGTTCTAGTCCTATCACCGAAGTTAAGCAGCGTCGAGCGCAGTCAGTACTTGGGAGGGAGACCACTTAGGAACACTGCGTGCCGTTGGTTTTTCACTTTTTTCCACTTTTAAATTCCAATAGATATGAAAAAAAGCAAACATATCTTCTTTTTGTTATTGTTTTATAAAGATGAAGGTTAATTAAATTCAAATTATTAAATAGCACTCTCGGCAACGGCCATATCACGCTGAAAACACCGGTTCTCGTCCGATCACCGAAGTTAAGCAGCGTCGAGCGCAGTCAGTACTTGGGAGGCAGACCACTTGGGAACAGTGCGTGCCGTTGGCTTTTTCACTTTTTTTTCCTCTTTTAAATTCCAATAGATATGAAAAAAGCAAACTTATTTTCTTTTTTGTTACTGTTTTAAAAAGATGAAGGTTAATTTGTCTCACTTAATTTAAATTCGAATTATTAACTAGCACTCTCGGCAACGGCCATATCGCGCTGAAAACACCGGTTCTAGTCCTATCACCGACGTTAAGAAGCGTCGAGCGCAGTCAGTACTTGGGAGGCAGACCACTTGGAACACTGCGTGCCGTTGGCTTTTTCACTTTTATTTCCTCTTTTAAATTCCAATAGAAATGAAAAAAGCAAACTTATTTTCTTTTTGTTATTGTTTTAAAAAGATGAAGGTTAATTTGTCTCACTTAATTTAAATTCGAATTATTAACTAGCACTCTCGCCAACGGCCATATCGCGCTGAAAACACCGGTTCTAGTCCTATCACCGAAGTTAAGCAGCGTCGAGCGCAGTCAGTACTTGGGAGGGAGACCACTTAGGAACACTGCGTGCCGTTGGTTTTTCACTTTTTTTCCACTTTTAAATTCCAATAGATATGAAAAAAAGCAAACATATCTTCTATTTGTTATTGTTTTATAAAGATGAAGGTTAATTAAATTCAAATTATTAAATAGCACTCTCGGCAACGGCCATATCACGCTGAAAACACCGGTTCTCGTCCGATCACCGAAGTTAAGCAGCGTCGAGCGCAGTCAGTACTTGGGAGGCAGACCACTTGGGAACAGTGCGTGCCGTTGGCTTTTTCACTTTTTTTTCCTCTTTTAAATTCCAATAGATATGAAAAAAGCAAACTTATTTTCTTTTTTGTTACTGTTTTAAATAGATGGTTAATTTGTCTCACTTAATTTAAATTCGAATTATTAACTAGCACTCTCGCCAACGGCCATATCGCGCTGAAAACACCGGTTCTAGTCCTATCACCGAAGTTAAGCAGCGTCGAGCGCAGTCAGTACTTGGGAGGGAGACCACTTAGGAACACTGCGTGCCGTTGGTTTTTCACTTTTTTTCCACTTTTAAATTCCAATAGATATGAAAAAAAGCAAACATATCTTCTTTTTGTTATTGTTTTATAAAGATGAAGGTTAATTAAATTCAAATTATTAAATAGCACTCTCGGCAACGGCCATATCACGCTGAAAACACCGGTTCTTGTCCGATCACCGAAGTTAAGCAGCGTCGAGCGCAGTCAGTACTTGGGAGGCAGACCACTTGGGAACAGTGCGTGCCGTTGGCTTTTTCACTTTTTTTTCCTCTTTTAAATTCCAATAGATATGAAAAAAGCAAACTTATTTTCTTTTTTGTTACTGTTTTAAAAAGATGAAGGTTAATTTGTCTCACTTAATTTAAATTCGAATTATTAACTAGCACTCTCGGCAACGGCCATATCGCGCTGAAAACACCGGTTCTAGTCCTATCACCGACGTTAAGAAGCGTCGAGCGCAGTCAGTACTTGGGAGGCAGACCACTAGGGAACACTGCGTGCCGTTGGCTTTTTCAATTTTATTTCCTCTTTTAAATTCCAATAGAAATGAAAAAAGCAAACTTATTTTCTTTTTGTTATTGTTTTAAAAAGATGAAGGTTAATTTGTCTCACTTAATTTAAATTCGAATTATTAACTAGCACTCTCGCCAACGGCCATATCGCGCTGAAAACACCGGTTGTAGTCCTATCACCGAAGTTAAGCAGCGTCGAGCGCAGTCAGTATTTGGGAGGGAGACCACTTAGGAACACTGCGTGCCGTTGGTTTTTCACTTTTTTTCCACTTTTAAATTCCAATAGATATGAACAAGTTGGGAAAACCAAAATATTACCTCTCCGTGTCAAGAAGATTATATAAATTTAAGTATCCAATGAAAACGTTATTATGTTTCTGAGTTGGGGTTTCCCATTTTTGTTGTTGTTTTGAAAAATATATCGCAATGCACGGGCCTTGATAGATATAGGAGGCAATGAATGAAATATATCACAATGCACGGGCCTTGATAGATATAGGAGGCAATGAATGAAATATATCACAATGCACGGGCCTTGATAGATATAGGAGGCAATGAATGAAATATATCACAATGCACGGGCCTTGATAGATATAGGAGGCAATGAAGGAAATATATCGCATGCACGGGCCTTGGTAGATATAGGAGGCAATGATAATCTCTCTCTTTGCACGAGAGGTTTATCTTTAATATTTAAATAAATATAATTATTTTTAATTATTTTAATCTTCAATAATTAACATAAATAATAGTTAAATCGTTTAAAATAAAGTTATACCTATTATCTTCTCAAACTTTGCTAATATTGACGTTTAAAGTGAAGGGTACCCCTCTTGCCCGCTTTTTTCAAATTTGGGGTATATATACGATTCGTTTCCATTATAATAGTAAGGAAAAAGCGCAATTGCGAAAACCTTTGGTGGCGATCCCACCTTAGGGAGGCTAGACGTTTCTCGTAACCCTAGCTGATCGCCGCGTATATCCTAAAACCAAACGATGATAATGGAGTAGAAGCCAATGATACAGATTGGTGTCTATGTGGAATAGACGGAAGACCAGTGGATGGTGGTGTTAGAAGCCAGTGTAAGTGCAGACTGGTGTCAATGTGGGATTGACAAAGAACAGAAAATGGTGGTGATTAGAAGCCAGTAAGAACAGACTGGTGTCCGTGTGGGATGGACAAAGACCAGAAGATGGTGGTGTGAGAACTCAAGTAGAGGAGCCATTTCCGTGACTGTGAAAGCAGTTCGGAAATGGCGAACACGTTTGCTCCGATACGCAAACTGCGAACGCGGTCACGTGGGTGTAACAACAGACAGACAGACACACAGACAGACACAGACACAGCCGTTACAGAACCTCTCCTGGACTACGTCACACGGAGAGGTAAAAAAGCAAACATATCTTCTTTTTGTTATTGTTTTATAAAGATGAAGGTTAATTAAGTTCAAATTATTAAATAGCACTCTAAGCAACGGCCATATCACGCTGAAAACACCGGTTCTCGTCCGATCATCGAAGTTAAGCAGCGTCGAGCGCAGTCAGTACTTGGGAGGGAGACCACTTAGGAACACTGCGTGCCGTTGGCTTTTTCACTTTTTTTTCCACTTTTATATTCCAATAAATTTCAAAAAAGCAAACATATTTTCTTTTTGTTATTGTTTTAAAAAGATGAAGTTTAATTTGTCTCACTTAATTTAAATTCGAATTATTAACTAGCACTCTCGGCAACGGCCATATCAGTATCACGCTGAAAAAAGCGGTTCTTGTCCGATCACCGAAGTTAAGCAGCGTCGAGCGCAGTCAGTACTTGGAAACTCTGCGTGCCGTTGGCTTTTTCACTTTTGTTTCCTCTTTTAAATTCCACCAGATATAAAAAAGCAACCATATCTTCTTTTTGTTATTGTTTTATAAAGATTAAGGTTAATTAAATTCAAATTATTAAATAGCACTCTCGGCAGCGGCCATATCACGCTGAGTACACCGGTTCTCGTCCGATCATCGAAGTTAAGCAGCGTCGAGCGCAGTCAGTACTTGGGAGGGAGACCACTTAGGAACACTGCGTGCCGTTGGCTTTTAATTTTTTTTCCTCTTTTAAAATCCAATAGATATGAAAAAAGCAAACATATTTTCTTTTTGTTACTGTTTTAAAAAGATGAAGGTTAATTTGTCTCACTTAATTTAAATTCGAATTATTAACTAGCACTCTCGGCAACGGCCATATCACGCTGAAAACACCGGTTCTAGTCCTATCACCGAAGTTTAGCAGCGTCGAGCGCAGTCAGTATACTTGGGAGGGAGACCACTTAGGAACACTGCGTGCCGTTGGCTTTTTCACTTTTTTTTCCACTTTTATATTCCAATAAATTTAAAAAAAAGCAAACATATTTTCTTTTTGTTATTGTTTTAAAAAGATGAAGGTTAATTTGTCTCACTTAATTTAAATTCGAATTATTAACTAGCACTCTCGGCAACGGCCATATCACGCTGGAAAAAACGGTTCTTGTCCGATCACCGAAGTCAAGCAGCGTCGAGCGCAGTCTGTACTTGGGAACACTGCGTGCCTTTGGCTTTTTCCTATTTGTTTCCTCTTTTAAATTCCACCAGATATGTAAAAAGCAAACATATCTTCTTTTTGATATTGTTTTATAAAGATGAAAGTGAATTAAATTCAAATTATTAACAAGCACTCTCGGCAACGGCCATATCACGCTGAATACACCGGTTCTCGTCCGATCATCGAAGTTAAGCAGCGTCGAGCGCAGTCAGTACTTGGGAGGGAGACCACTTAGGAACACTGCGTGCCTTTGGCTTTTTCCTTTTTGTTTCCTCTTTTAAAATCCTCCAGATATGAAAAAAGCAAACATATCTTCTTTTTGATATTGTTTTATAAAGATGAAAGTTAATTAAATTCAAATTATTAACTAGCACTCTCGGCAACGGCCATATCACGCTGAATACACCGGTTCCCGTCCGATCACCGAAGTTAAGTAGCGTCGAGCGCAGTCAGTACTTGGGAGGGAGACCACTTAGGAACACTGCGTGCCGTTGGCTTTTTCACTTTTTTTTTCCTCTTTTAAATTCCAATAGATATGAAAAAAGCAAGCTTATTTTCTTTTTGTTATTGTTTTAAAAAGATGAAGGTCAATTTGTCTCACTTAATTTAAATTCGAATTATTATCTAGCACTCTCAGCAACGGCCACATCAAGCTGAAAACACCGGTTCTCGTCCGATCACCGAAGTTAAGCAGCGTCGAGCGCGGTCAGTACTTGGGAACACTGCGTGCCGTTGGCTTTTTCACTTTTGTTTCCTCTTTTAAATTCCACCAGATATAAAAAAGCAAACATATCTTCTTTTTGTTATTGTTTTATAAAGATGAAGGTTAATTAAATTCAAATTATTAAATAGCACTCTCGCCAACGGCCATATCACGCTGACAACACCGGTTCTCGTCCGATCACCGAAGTTAAGCAGCGTCGATCGCAGTCAGTACTTGGGAGGGAGACCACTTAGGAACACTGCCTGCCGTTGGTTTTTTCACTTTTTTTTCCTCTTTTAAATTCCAATAGATATGAAAAAAGCAAACTTATTTTCTTTTTGTTGCTGTTTTAAAAAGATGAAGGTTAATTTGTCTCACTTAATTTAAATTCGAATTATTAACTAGCACTCTCGGCAACGGCCATATCACGCTGAAAACACCGGTTCTAGTCCTATCACCGAAGTTAAGCAGCGTCGAGGGCAGTCAGTACTTGGGAGGGAGACCACTTAGGAACACTGCGTGCCGTTGGTCTTTCACTTTTTTTTCCACTTTTAAATTCCAATAGATATGAAAAAAGCAAACTTATTTTCTTTTTGTTATTGTTTTAAAAAGATGAAGGTTAATTTGTCTCACTTAATTTAAATTCGAATTATTAACTAGCACTCTCGCCAACGGCCATATCGCGCTGAAAACACCGGTTCTTGTCCTATCACCGAAGTTAAGCAGCGTCGAGCGCAGTCAGTACTTGGGAGGGAGACCACTTAGGAACACTGCGTGCCGTTGGTTTTTCACTTTTTTCCACTTTTAAATTCCAATAGATATGAAAAAAAGCAAACATATCTTCTTTTTGTTATTGTTTTATAAAGATGAAGGTTAATTAAATTCAAATTATTAAATAGCACTCTCGGCAACGGCCATATCACGCTGAAAACACCGGTTCTCGTCCGATCACCGAAGTTAAGCAGCGTCGAGCGCAGTCAGTACTTGGGAGGCAGACCACTTGGGAACAGTGCGTGCCGTTGGCTTTTTCACTTTTTTTTCCTCTTTTAAATTCCAATAGATATGAAAAAAGCAAACTTATTTTCTTTTTTGTTACTGTTTTAAAAAGATGAAGGTTAATTTGTCTCACTTAATTTAAATTCGAATTATTAACTAGCACTCTCGGCAACGGCCATATCGCGCTGAAAACACCGGTTCTAGTCCTATCACCGACGTTAAGAAGCGTCGAGCGCAGTCAGTACTTGGGAGGCAGACCACTTGGAACACTGCGTGCCGTTGGCTTTTTCACTTTTATTTCCTCTTTTAAATTCCAATAGAAATGAAAAAAGCAAACTTATTTTCTTTTTGTTATTGTTTTAAAAAGATGAAGGTTAATTTGTCTCACTTAATTTAAATTCGAATTATTAACTAGCACTCTCGCCAACGGCCATATCGCGCTGAAAACACCGGTTCTAGTCCTATCACCGAAGTTAAGCAGCGTCGAGCGCAGTCAGTACTTGGGAGGGAGACCACTTAGGAACACTGCGTGCCGTTGGTTTTTCACTTTTTTTCCACTTTTAAATTCCAATAGATATGAAAAAAAGCAAACATATCTTCTATTTGTTATTGTTTTATAAAGATGAAGGTTAATTAAATTCAAATTATTAAATAGCACTCTCGGCAACGGCCATATCACGCTGAAAACACCGGTTCTCGTCCGATCACCGAAGTTAAGCAGCGTCGAGCGCAGTCAGTACTTGGGAGGGAGACCACTTAGGAACACTGCGTGCCGTTGGCTTTTTCACTTTTTTTTTCCTCTTTTAAATTCCAATAGATATGAAAAAAGCAAGCTTATTTTCTTTTTGTTATTGTTTTAAAAAGATGAAGGTCAATTTGTCTCACTTAATTTAAATTCGAATTATTATCTAGCACTCTCAGCAACGGCCACATCAAGCTGAAAACACCGGTTCTCGTCCGATCACCGAAGTTAAGCAGCGTCGAGCGCGGTCAGTACTTGGGAACACTGCGTGCCGTTGGCTTTTTCACTTTTGTTTCCTCTTTTAAATTCCACCAGATATAAAAAAGCAAACATATCTTCTTTTTGTTATTGTTTTATAAAGATGAAGGTTAATTAAATTCAAATTATTAAATAGCACTCTCGGCAACGGCCATATCACGCTGACAACACCGGTTCTCGTCCGATCACCGAAGTTAAGCAGCGTCGTTCGCAGTCAGTACTTGGGAGGGAGACCACTTAGGAACACTGCCTGCCGTTGGTTTTTTCACTTTTTTTTCCTCTTTTAAATTCCAATAGATATGAAAAAAGCAAACTTATTTTCTTTTTGTTGCTGTTTTAAAAAGATGAAGGTTAATTTGTCTCACTTAATTTAAATTCGAATTATTAACTAGCACTCTCGGCAACGGCCATATCACGCTGAAAACACCGGTTCTAGTCCTATCACCGAAGTTAAGCAGCGTCGAGGGCAGTCAGTACTTGGGAGGGAGACCACTTAGGAACACTGCGTGCCGTTGGTCTTTCACTTTTTTTTCCACTTTTAAATTCCAATAGATATGAAAAAAGCAAACTTATTTTCTTTTTGTTATTGTTTTAAAAAGATGGTTAATTTGTCTCACTTAATTTAAATTCGAATTATTAACTAGCACTCTCGCCAACGGCCATATCGCGCTGAAAACACCGGTTCTAGTCCTATCACCGAAGTTAAGCAGCGTCGAGCGCAGTCAGTACTTGGGAGGGAGACCACTTAGGAACACTGCGTGCCGTTGGTTTTTCACTTTTTTCCACTTTTAAATTCCAATAGATATGAAAAAAAGCAAACATATCTTCTTTTTGTTATTGTTTTATAAAGATGAAGGTTAATTAAATTCAAATTATTAAATAGCACTCTCGGCAACGGCCATATCACGCTGAAAACACCGGTTCTCGTCCGATCACCGAAGTTAAGCAGCGTCGAGCGCAGTCAGTACTTGGGAGGCAGACCACTTGGGAACAGTGCGTGCCGTTGGCTTTTTCACTTTTTTTTCCTCTTTTAAATTCCAATAGATATGAAAAAAGCAAACTTATTTTCTTTTTTGTTACTGTTTTAAAAAGATGAAGGTTAATTTGTCTCACTTAATTTAAATTCGAATTATTAACTAGCACTCTCGGCAACGGCCATATCGCGCTGAAAACACCGGTTCTAGTCCTATCACCGACGTTAAGAAGCGTCGAGCGCAGTCAGTACTTGGGAGGCAGACCACTTGGAACACTGCGTGCCGTTGGCTTTTTCACTTTTATTTCCTCTTTTAAATTCCAATAGAAATGAAAAAAGCAAACTTATTTTCTTTTTGTTATTGTTTTAAAAAGATGAAGGTTAATTTGTCTCACTTAATTTAAATTCGAATTATTAACTAGCACTCTCGCCAACGGCCATATCGCGCTGAAAACACCGGTTCTAGTCCTATCACCGAAGTTAAGCAGCGTCGAGCGCAGTCAGTACTTGGGAGGGAGACCACTTAGGAACACTGCGTGCCGTTGGTTTTTCACTTTTTTTCCACTTTTAAATTCCAATAGATATGAAAAAAAGCAAACATATCTTCTATTTGTTATTGTTTTATAAAGATGAAGGTTAATTAAATTCAAATTATTAAATAGCACTCTCGGCAACGGCCATATCACGCTGAAAACACCGGTTCTCGTCCGATCACCGAAGTTAAGCAGCGTCGAGCGCAGTCAGTACTTGGGAGGCAGACCACTTGGGAACAGTGCGTGCCGTTGGCTTTTTCACTTTTTTTTCCTCTTTTAAATTCCAATAGATATGAAAAAAGCAAACTTATTTTCTTTTTTGTTACTGTTTTAAATAGATGGTTAATTTGTCTCACTTAATTTAAATTCGAATTATTAACTAGCACTCTCGCCAACGGCCATATCGCGCTGAAAACACCGGTTCTAGTCCTATCACCGAAGTTAAGCAGCGTCGAGCGCAGTCAGTACTTGGGAGGGAGACCACTTAGGAACACTGCGTGCCGTTGGTTTTTCACTTTTTTTCCACTTTTAAATTCCAATAGATATGAAAAAAAGCAAACATATCTTCTTTTTGTTATTGTTTTATAAAGATGAAGGTTAATTAAATTCGAATTATTAACTAGCACTCTCGGCAACGGCCATATCACGCTGAAAACACCGGTTCTTGTCCGATCACCGAAGTTAAGCAGCGTCGAGCGCAGTCAGTACTTGGGAGGCAGACCACTTGGGAACAGTGCGTGCCGTTGGCTTTTTCACTTTTTTTTCCTCTTTTAAATTCCAATAGATATGAAAAAAGCAAACTTATTTTCTTTTTTGTTACTGTTTTAAAAAGATGAAGGTTAATTTGTCTCACTTAATTTAAATTCGAATTATTAACTAGCACTCTCGGCAACGGCCATATCGCGCTGAAAACACCGGTTCTAGTCCTATCACCGACGTTAAGAAGCGTCGAGCGCAGTCAGTACTTGGGAGGCAGACCACTAGGGAACACTGCGTGCCGTTGGCTTTTTCAATTTTATTTCCTCTTTTAAATTCCAATAGAAATGAAAAAAGCAAACTTATTTTCTTTTTGTTATTGTTTTAAAAAGATGAAGGTTAATTTGTCTCACTTAATTTAAATTCGAATTATTAACTAGCACTCTCGCCAACGGCCATATCGCGCTGAAAACACCGGTTGTAGTCCTATCACCGAAGTTAAGCAGCGTCGAGCGCAGTCAGTATTTGGGAGGGAGACCACTTAGGAACACTGCGTGCCGTTGGTTTTTCACTTTTTTTCCACTTTTAAATTCCAATAGATATGAACAAGTTGGGAAAACCAAAATATTACCTCTCCGTGTCAAGAAGATTATATAAATTTAAGTATCCAATGAAAACGTTATTATGTTTCTGAGTTGGGGTTTCCCATTTTTGTTGTTGTTTTGAAAAATATATCGCAATGCACGGGCCTTGATAGATATAGGAGGCAATGAATGAAATATATCACAATGCACGGGCCTTGATAGATATAGGAGGCAATGAATGAAATATATCACAATGCACGGGCCTTGATAGATATAGGAGGCAATGAATGAAATATATCACAATGCACGGGCCTTGATAGATATAGGAGGCAATGAAGGAAATATATCGCATGCACGGGCCTTGGTAGATATAGGAGGCAATGATAATCTCTCTCTTTGCACGAGAGGTTTATCTTTAATATTTAAATAAATATAATTATTTTTAATTATTTTAATCTTCAATAATTAACATAAATAATAGTTAAATCGTTTAAAATAAAGTTATACCTATTATCTTCTCAAACTTTGCTAATATTGACGTTTAAAGTGAAGGGTACCCCTCTTGCCCGCTTTTTTCAAATTTGGGGTATATATACGATTCGTTTCCATTATAATAGTAAGGAAAAAGCGCAATTGCGAAAACCTTTGGTGGCGATCCCACCTTAGGGAGGCTAGACGTTTCTCGTAACCCTAGCTGATCGCCGCGTATATCCTAAAACCAAACGATGATAATGGAGTAGAAGCCAATGATACAGATTGGTGTCTATGTGGAATAGACGGAAGACCAGTGGATGGTGGTGTTAGAAGCCAGTGTAAGTGCAGACTGGTGTCAATGTGGGATTGACAAAGAACAGAAAATGGTGGTGATTAGAAGCCAGTAAGAACAGACTGGTGTCCGTGTGGGATGGACAAAGACCAGAAGATGGTGGTGTGAGAACTCAAGTAGAGGAGCCATTTCCGTGACTGTGAAAGCAGTTCGGAAATGGCGAACACGTTTGCTCCGATACGCAAACTGCGAACGCGGTCACGTGGGTGTAACAACAGACAGACAGACACACAGACAGACACAGACACAGCCGTTACAGAACCTCTCCTGGACTACGTCACACGGAGAGGTAAAAAAGCAAACATATCTTCTTTTTGTTATTGTTTTATAAAGATGAAGGTTAATTAAGTTCAAATTATTAAATAGCACTCTAAGCAACGGCCATATCACGCTGAAAACACCGGTTCTCGTCCGATCATCGAAGTTAAGCAGCGTCGAGCGCAGTCAGTACTTGGGAGGGAGACCACTTAGGAACACTGCGTGCCGTTGGCTTTTTCACTTTTTTTTCCACTTTTATATTCCAATAAATTTCAAAAAAGCAAACATATTTTCTTTTTGTTATTGTTTTAAAAAGATGAAGTTTAATTTGTCTCACTTAATTTAAATTCGAATTATTAACTAGCACTCTCGGCAACGGCCATATCAGTATCACGCTGAAAAAAGCGGTTCTTGTCCGATCACCGAAGTTAAGCAGCGTCGAGCGCAGTCAGTACTTGGAAACTCTGCGTGCCGTTGGCTTTTTCACTTTTGTTTCCTCTTTTAAATTCCACCAGATATAAAAAAGCAACCATATCTTCTTTTTGTTATTGTTTTATAAAGATTAAGGTTAATTAAATTCAAATTATTAAATAGCACTCTCGGCAGCGGCCATATCACGCTGAGTACACCGGTTCTCGTCCGATCATCGAAGTTAAGCAGCGTCGAGCGCAGTCAGTACTTGGGAGGGAGACCACTTAGGAACACTGCGTGCCGTTGGCTTTTAATTTTTTTTCCTCTTTTAAAATCCAATAGATATGAAAAAAGCAAAAATATTTTCTTTTTGTTACTGTTTTAAAAAGATGAAGGTTAATTTGTCTCACTTAATTTAAATTCGAATTATTAACTAGCACTCTCGGCAACGGCCATATCACGCTGAAAACACCGGTTCTAGTCCTATCACCGAAGTTTAGCAGCGTCGAGCGCAGTCAGTATACTTGGGAGGGAGACCACTTAGGAACACTGCGTGCCGTTGGCTTTTTCACTTTTTTTTCCACTTTTATATTCCAATAAATTTAAAAAAAAGCAAACATATTTTCTTTTTGTTATTGTTTTAAAAAGATGAAGGTTAATTTGTCTCACTTAATTTAAATTCGAATTATTAACTAGCACTCTCGGCAACGGCCATATCACGCTGGAAAAAACGGTTCTTGTCCGATCACCGAAGTCAAGCAGCGTCGAGCGCAGTCTGTACTTGGGAACACTGCGTGCCTTTGGCTTTTTCCTATTTGTTTCCTCTTTTAAATTCCACCAGATATGTAAAAAGCAAACATATCTTCTTTTTGATATTGTTTTATAAAGATGAAAGTGAATTAAATTCAAATTATTAACAAGCACTCTCGGCAACGGCCATATCACGCTGAATACACCGGTTCTCGTCCGATCATCGAAGTTAAGCAGCGTCGAGCGCAGTCAGTACTTGGGAGGGAGACCACTTAGGAACACTGCGTGCCTTTGGCTTTTTCCTTTTTGTTTCCTCTTTTAAATTCCTCCAGATATGAAAAAAGCAAACATATCTTCTTTTTGATATTGTTTTATAAAGATGAAAGTTAATTAAATTCAAATTATTAACTAGCACTCTCGGCAACGGCCATATCACGCTGAATACACCGGTTCCCGTCCGATCACTGAAGTTAAGCAGCGTCGAGCGCAGTCAGTACTTGGGAGGGAGACCACTTAGGAACACTGCGTGCCGTTGGCTTTTTCACTTTTTTTTTCCTCTTTTAAATTCCAATAGATATGAAAAAAGCAAGCTTATTTTCTTTTTGTTATTGTTTTAAAAAGATGAAGGTCAATTTGTCTCACTTAATTTAAATTCGAATTATTATCTAGCACTCTCAGCAACGGCCACATCAAGCTGAAAACACCGGTTCTCGTCCGATCACCGAAGTTAAGCAGCGTCGAGCGCGGTCAGTACTTGGGAACACTGCGTGCCGTTGGCTTTTTCACTTTTGTTTCCTCTTTTAAATTCCACCAGATATAAAAAAGCAAACATATCTTCTTTTTGTTATTGTTTTATAAAGATGAAGGTTAATTAAATTCAAATTATTAAATAGCACTCTCGGCAACGGCCATATCACGCTGACAACACCGGTTCTCGTCCGATCACCGAAGTTAAGCAGCGTCGATCGCAGTCAGTACTTGGGAGGGAGACCACTTAGGAACACTGCCTGCCGTTGGTTTTTTCACTTTTTTTTCCTCTTTTAAATTCCAATAGATATGAAAAAAGCAAACTTATTTTCTTTTTGTTGCTGTTTTAAAAAGATGAAGGTTAATTTGTCTCACTTAATTTAAATTCGAATTATTAACTAGCACTCTCGGCAACGGCCATATCACGCTGAAAACACCGGTTCTAGTCCTATCACCGAAGTTAAGCAGCGTCGAGGGCAGTCAGTACTTGGGAGGGAGACCACTTAGGAACACTGCGTGCCGTTGGTCTTTCACTTTTTTTTCCACTTTTAAATTCCAATAGATATGAAAAAAGCAAACTTATTTTCTTTTTGTTATTGTTTTAAAAAGATGAAGGTTAATTTGTCTCACTTAATTAAAATTCGAATTATTAACTAGCACTCTCGCCAACGGCCATATCGCGCTGAAAACACCGGTTCTAGTCCTATCACCGAAAATAAGCAGCGTCGAGCGCAGTCAGTACTTGGGAGGGAGACCACTTAGGAACACTGCGTGCCGTTGGTTTTTCACTTTTTTCCACTTTTAAATTCCAATAGATATGAAAAAAAGCAAACATATCTTCTTTTTGTTATTGTTTTATAAAGATGAAGGTTAATTAAATTCAAATTATTAAATAGCACTCTCGGCAACGGCCATATCACGCTGAAAACACCGGTTCTCGTCCGATCACCGAAGTTAAGCAGCGTCGAGCGCAGTCAGTACTTGGGAGGCAGACCACTTGGGAACAGTGCGTGCCGTTGGCTTTTTCACTTTTTTTTCCTCTTTTAAATTCCAATAGATATGAAAAAAGCAAACTTATTTTCTTTTTTGTTACTGTTTTAAAAAGATGAAGGTTAATTTGTCTCACTTAATTTAAATTCGAATTATTAACTAGCACTCTCGGCAACGGCCATATCGCGCTGAAAACACCGGTTCTAGTCCTATCACCGACGTTAAGAAGCGTCGAGCGCAGTCAGTACTTGGGAGGCAGACCACTAGGGAACACTGCGTGCCGTTGGCTTTTTCACTTTTATTTCCTCTTTTAAATTCCAATAGAAATGAAAAAAGCAAACTTATTTTCTTTTTGTTATTGTTTTAAAAAGATGAAGGTTAATTTGTCTCACTTAATTTAAATTCGAATTATTAACTAGCACTCTCGCCAACGGCCATATCGCGCTGAAAACACCGGTTCTAGTCCTATCACCGAAGTTAAGCAGCGTCGAGCGCAGTCAGTATTTGGGAGGGAGACCACTTAGGAACACTGCGTGCCGTTGGTTTTTCACTTTTTTTCCACTTTTAAATTCCAATAGATATGAACAAGTTGGGAAAACCAAAATATTACCTCTCCGTGTCAAGAAGATTATATAAATTTAAGTATCCAATGAAAACGTTATTATGTTTCTGAGTTGGGGTTTCCCATTTTTGTTGTTGTTTTGAAAAATATATCGCAATGCACGGGCCTTGATAGATATAGGAGGCAATGAATGAAATATATCACAATGCACGGGCCTTGATAGATATAGGAGGCAATGAATGAAATATATCACAATGCACGGGCCTTGATAGATATAGGAGGCAATGAATGAAATATATCACAATGCACGGGCCTTGATAGATATAGGAGGCAATGAAGGAAATATATCGCATGCACGGGCCTTGGTAGATATAGGAGGCAATGATAATCTCTCTCTTTGCACGAGAGGTTTATCTTTAATATTTAAATAAATATAATTATTTTTAATTATTTTAATCTTCAATAATTAACATAAATAATAGTTAAATCGTTTAAAATAAAGTTATACCTATTATCTTCTCAAACTTTGCTAATATTGACGTTTAAAGTGAAGGGTACCCCTCTTGCCCGCTTTTTTCAAATTTGGGGTATATATACGATTCGTTTCCATTATAATAGTAAGGAAAAAGCGCAATTGCGAAAACCTTTGGTGGCGATCCCACCTTAGGGAGGCTAGACGTTTCTCGTAACCCTAGCTGATCGCCGCGTATATCCTAAAACCAAACGATGATAATGGAGTAGAAGCCAATGATACAGATTGGTGTCTATGTGGAATAGACGGAAGACCAGTGGATGGTGGTGTTAGAAGCCAGTGTAAGTGCAGACTGGTGTCAATGTGGGATTGACAAAGAACAGAAAATGGTGGTGATTAGAAGCCAGTAAGAACAGACTGGTGTCCGTGTGGGATGGACAAAGACCAGAAGATGGTGGTGTGAGAACTCAAGTAGAGGAGCCATTTCCGTGACTGTGAAAGCAGTTCGGAAATGGCGAACACGTTTGCTCCGATACGCAAACTGCGAACGCGGTCACGTGGGTGTAACAACAGACAGACAGACACACAGACAGACACAGACACAGCCGTTACAGAACCTCTCCTGGACTACGTCACACGGAGAGGTAAAAAAGCAAACATATCTTCTTTTTGTTATTGTTTTATAAAGATGAAGGTTAATTAAGTTCAAATTATTAAATAGCACTCTAAGCAACGGCCATATCACGCTGAAAACACCGGTTCTCGTCCGATCACCGAAGTTAAGCAGCGTCGAGCGCAGTCAGTACTTGGGAGGGAGACCACTTAGGAACACTGCGTGCCGTTGGCTTTTTCACTTTTTTTTCCACTTTTATATTCCAATAAATTTCAAAAAAGCAAACATATTTTCTTTTTGTTATTGTTTTAAAAAGATGAAGTTTAATTTGTCTCACTTAATTTAAATTCGAATTATTAACTAGCACTCTCGGCAACGGCCATATCAGTATCACGCTGAAAAAAGCGGTTCTTGTCCGATCACCGAAGTTAAGCAGCGTCGAGCGCAGTCAGTACTTGGAAACTCTGCGTGCCGTTGGCTTTTTCACTTTTGTTTCCTCTTTTAAATTCCACCAGATATAAAAAAGCAACCATATCTTCTTTTTGTTATTGTTTTATAAAGATTAAGGTTAATTAAATTCAAATTATTAAATAGCACTCTCGGCAGCGGCCATATCACGCTGAGTACACCGGTTCTCGTCCGATCATCGAAGTTAAGCAGCGTCGAGCGCAGTCAGTACTTGGGAGGGAGACCACTTAGGAACACTGCGTGCCGTTGGCTTTTAATTTTTTTTCCTCTTTTAAAATCCAATAGATATGAAAAAAGCAAACATATTTTCTTTTTGTTACTGTTTTAAAAAGATGAAGGTTAATTTGTCTCACTTAATTTAAATTCGAATTATTAACTAGCACTCTCGGCAACGGCCATATCACGCTGAAAACACCGGTTCTAGTCCTATCACCGAAGTTTAGCAGCGTCGAGCGCAGTCAGTATACTTGGGAGGGAGACCACTTAGGAACACTGCGTGCCGTTGGCTTTTTCACTTTTTTTTCCACTTTTATATTCCAATAAATTTAAAAAAAAGCAAACATATTTTCTTTTTGTTATTGTTTTAAAAAGATGAAGGTTAATTTGTCTCACTTAATTTAAATTCGAATTATTAACTAGCACTCTCGGCGACGGCCATATCACGCTGAAAACACCGGTTCTAGTCCTATCACCGAAGTTTAGCAGCGTCGAGCGCAGTCAGTACTTGGAAACTCTGCGTGCCGTTGGCTTTTTCACTTTTGTTTCCTCTTTTAAATTCCACCAGATATAAAAAAGCAACCATATCTTCTTTTTGTTATTGTTTTATAAAGATTAAGGTTAATTAAATTCAAATTATTAAATAGCACTCTCGGCAGCAGCCATATCACGCTGAAAACACCGGTTCTTGTCCGATCACCGAAGTTAAGCAGCGTCGATCGCAATCAGTACTTGGGAGGGAGACCGCTTAGGAACTCGGCGTGCCGTTGGCTTTTTCACTTTTTTTTCCTCTTTTAAATTCCAATAGATATGAAAAAACCAAACTTTTTTTCTTTTTGTTATTGCTTTAAAAAGATGAAGGTTAATTTGTCTCACTTAATTTAAATTCGAATTATTAACTAGCACTCTCGCCAACGGCCATATCGCGCTGAAAACACCGGTTCTAGTCCTATCACCGAAGATAAGCAGCGTCGAGCGCAGTCAGTACTTGGGAGGGACACCACTTAGGAACACTGCGTGCCGTTGGTTTTTCACTTTTTTTCCACTATTAAATTCCAATAGATATGAAAAAAGCAAACATATCTTCTTTTTGTTATTGTTTTATGAAGATGAAGGTTAATTAAATTCAAATTATTAAATAGCACTCTGGGCAACGGGCATATCACGCTGAAAACACCGGTTCTCGTCCGATCACCGAAGTTAAGCAGCGTCGAGCGCAGTCAGTACTTGGGAGGGAGACCACTTAGGATCACTGCGTGCCGTTGGCTTTTTCACTTTTTTTTCCACTTTTATATTCCAATAAATTTAAAAAAAGCAAACATATTTTCTTTTTGTTATTGTTTTAAAAAAATGAAGGTTAATTTGTCTCACTTAATTTAAATTCGAATTATTAACTAGCACTCTCGGCGACGGCCATATCACGCTGAAAACACCGGTTCTAGTCCTATCACCGAAGTTAAGCAGCGTCGAGCGCAGTCAGTACTTGGAAACTCTGCGTGCCGTTGGCTTTTTCACTTTTGTTTCCTCTTTTAAATTCCACCAGATATAAAAAAGCAACCATATCTTCTTTTTGTTATTGTTTTATAAAGATTAAGGTTAAAAAATAAGTTTGCTTTTTTCATATCTATTGGAATATAAAAGTGGAAAAAAAAGTGAAAAAGCCAACGGCACGCAGTGTTCCTAAGTGGTCTCCCTCCCAAGTACTAACTGCGCTCGACGCTGCTTAACTTCGGTGATCGGACGAAAACCGATATATTCAGCGTGATATGGCCGTTGCCGAGAGTGCTAGTTAATAATTTGAATTTAATTAACGTTCATCTTTAAAAAACAATAACAAAAAGAAGATATGTTTGCTTTTTTCATATCTGGTGGAATTTAAAAGAGGAAACAAGAAGGAAAAAGCCAACGGCACGCAGTGTTCCCAAGTACTGACTGCGCTCGACGCTGCTTAACTTCGGTGATCGGAGGAGAACCGTTTTTTTCAGCGTGATATGGCCGTTTCCGAGAGTGCTAGTTAATAAATCGAATTTAAATTAAGTGAGACAAATTAACCTTCATCTTTTCAAACAATAACAAAAAGAAAATAAGTTTGCTTTTTTCATATCTATTGGAATTTAAAAGTGAAAAAAAAGTGAAAAAGCCAACGGCACGTAGTGTCAATTCAATCAATTCAATTCAATTCAAAAATGTTTATTTTATTTGCATTACAGATACAGTATACCACGGGGCTAAGTCACATTGTGACTTGTAAGCCCCGTGCCTATCTGTTTAATTTAATATAACAATTTTAATTTAATCAAATAAAAATAGATTTAACAATGGTGTCTTATAATAAATAATGTTAAAGATTCAAGGAAAAAGCCAACGGCACGCTGTGTTCCCAAGTACTGACTGCGCTCGACGCTGCTTAACTTCGGTGAACGGACGAGAACCGGTGTTTTCAGCGTGATATGGCCGTTGCCGAGAGTACTAGTTAATAATTCGAATTTAATTAACCTTCATATTTATAAAACAATAACAAAAAGAAGATATGTTTGGTTTTTTCATATCTGGTGGAATTTAAAAGAGGAAAAAAAAAGTGAAAAAGCCAACGGCACGCAGTGTTCCTAAGTGGTCTCCCTCCCAAGTACTAACTGCGCTCGACGCTGCTTAACTTCGGTGATCGGACGAAAACCGATATATTCAGCGTGATATGGCCGTTGCCGAGAGTGCTAGTTAATAATTTGAATTTAATTAACGTTCATCTTTAAAAAACAATAACAAAAAGAAGATATGTTTGCTTTTTTCATATCTGGTGGAATTTAAAAGAGGAAACAAGAAGGAAAAAGCCAACGGCACGCAGTGTTCCCAAGTACTGACTGCGCTCGACGCTGCTTAACTTCGGTGATCGGAGGAGAACCGTTTTTTTCAGCGTGATATGGCCGTTTCCGAGAGTGCTAGTTAATAAATCGAATTTAAATTAAGTGAGACAAATTAACCTTCATCTTTTCAAACAATAACAAAAAGAAAATAAGTTTGCTTTTTTCATATCTATTGGAATTTAAAAGTGAAAAAAAAGTGAAAAAGCCAACGGCACGTAGTGTCAATTCAATCAATTCAATTCAATTCAAAAATGTTTATTTTATTTGCATTACAGATACAGTATACCACGGGGCTAAGTCACATTGTGACTTGTAAGCCCCGTGCCTATCTGTTTAATTTAATATAACAATTTTAATTTAATCAAATAAAAATAGATTTAACAATGGTGTCTTATAATAAATAATGTTAAAGATTCAAGGAAAAAGCCAACGGCACGCTGTGTTCCCAAGTACTGACTGCGCTCGACGCTGCTTAACTTCGGTGAACGGACGAGAACCGGTGTTTTCAGCGTGATATGGCCGTTGCCGAGAGTACTAGTTAATAATTCGAATTTAATTAACCTTCATATTTATAAAACAATAACAAAAAGAAGATATGTTTGGTTTTTTCATATCTGGTGGAATTTAAAAGAGGAATCAAAAAGGAAAAAGCCAACGGCACGCAGTGCTCCCAAGTACTGACTGCGCTCGACGCTGCTTAACTTCGGTGATCGGACCAGAACCGGTGTTTTCTGCGTGATATGGCCGTTGCCGAGAGTGCTAGATAATAATTCGAATTTAAATTAAGTAAGACAAATTGACCTTCATCTTTTTAAAACAATAACAAAAAGAAAACATTTTTGCTTTTTTCATACCTTTTGGAATTTAAAAGAGGAAAAAAAAATTAAAAAGCCAACGGCACGCAGTGTTCCTAAGTGGTCTCCCTCCCAAGTACAGACTGCGCTCGACGCTGCTTAACTTCGGTGATCGGACGAAAACCGGTGTATTCAGCGTGATATGGCCGTTGCCGAAAGTGCTATTTAATAATTTGAATTTAATTAACTTTCATCTTTATAAAACAATATTAAAAAGAAGATATGTTTGGTTTTTTCATATCTGGTGGAACGTAAAAGAGGATATAAAAGTGAAAAAGCCAACGTCACGCAGTGTTTCCAAGAACTGACTGCGCTCGACGCTGCTTAACTTCGGTGATAGGACTAGAACCGGTGTTTTCAGCGTGATATGGCCGTTGCTGAGAGTGCTAGATAATAATTCGAATTTAAATTAAGTGAGACAAATTAACCTTCATCTTTTAAAAACAATAACCAAAAGAAAATATGTTTGCTTTTTTCATATCTCTTGGAATTTAAAAGAGGAAAAAAAAATTAAAAAAGCCAACGGCACGCAGTGTTCCTAAATGGTCTCCCGCCCAAGTACTGACTGCGCTCGACGCTGCTTAACTTCGGTGATCGGACGAGAACCGGTGTATTCAGCATGATATGGCCGTTGCCCAGAGAGCTAGTTAATAATTTGAATTTAATTAACCTTCATCTTTATAAAACAATAACAAAAAGAAGATATGTTTGCTTTTTTCATATCTGGTGGAATTTTAAAGAGGAAACAAAAAGGAAAAAGCCAACGGCACGCTGTGTTCCCAAGTACTGACTGCGCTCGACGCTGCTTAACTTCGGTGATCGGACGAGAACCGGTGTTTTCAGCGTGATATGGCCGTTGCCGAGAGTGCTAGATAATAATTCGAATTTAAATTAAGGTGCCTTAAGAGAAAAAAGTTTACAAATTTTTCCGTTAGGGGCTCAAAAATAGCAATAGTGGTCCGTTTTTGCAAAACTTTTGACGATTTTATAATTTGTCCCACTAAAGTTGAGACCACCAGAGCTCTTTACAGCGAAGGAAAAACCTATGTTTATAACATCGACGCTCCTGGGTTCTGACACCCGAAGTTGTTGGAAGGTATAGAAAGGAAATTCGTGGAAACCCTTTGAATTATCAGTAAGCCCGACCCCACCCCTGAAATCGAACAAAAGAGAAAGTTCCCTATACCAAAAATTTAGTCGCGGGCTTTCTTCACATCCGCGCCCAACCTGGTGAAACGTACTTTTTGTAAAAGCCTGTAGCGATAGTATCTGTTTGTTTTCTTGCTCGACTTTCTAAAGTGGGATAGGGGAGAAAGCAGAGATGGTCGGCATTACTCCTTCCCGCGTCTAAGTTCGCGCACCCAGGGTAAAGTGCTTTATATATTACTATTAGTATGGGGCGCCAACCTATTTTAGGGCATTTCAATAACTAGACTTTTTTCCAATGAGCCTCCCCTTACAAAAATGTTCTTAAGAGTTCTAAAGGAATTTCTTTGGAACCCTACGGAGCCCTTGGGATAATTTTCTAAAGAAACTATTTCCAAAGACTTCCTTGGAATTTCCTAAAGAATTCTTGAGACAAATTTCGAAAGAATGTCTTGGGATTATTTTCTAAAGAAATTCTTTAGGGATTCTAGAGATAAATTTCTTAAGAAGGTCTAGGGATTATTTTCTAAAAAAATTCATTAGGAATTCTAAAGATAAATTTCCAAAGAATGTCGTGGGATTATTTTCTAAAGAAATTCTTTAGGCATTCTAGAGATAAATTTCCAAAGAACTTCTTGGGATTATTTTCTAAAGAAATTCTTTAGGAATTCTAGAGATAAATTTCCTAAGAAGGTCTAGGGATTATTTTCCAACGAAATTCTTTAGGAATTCTTGAGATCAATTTCCAAAAAAAGTCTAGGGTTAATTTCCCAAGGAAATTCGTTAGGAATTATTGAGATAAATGTCCAATGAAGCTCTAGGGTTTATTTTCCTAAGAAATTCTTTAAGAATTCTAGAGATAAATTTCCAAAGAAGATCTAGTGTTTATTTTCCAATGAAATTCGTTTGGAATTCAAGAGATAAATTTCTAAAGAAGGTCTAGGGTTTATTTTCCAACGAAATTAGTTTAGAATTTTAGAGATGAATTTCAAAGGGCCAGATATATTGCAATTATGCTTTACATATAATTATCTAAACAATATTTTTACCCTAATTGTTTAGCTAAAGTTTTCCTAGATAGATATTAACTTGATGGTTAAAAAAATTAAAAACTTTCACGAAGGCTATAAGACTCAGCAAGCGCTGAAATGAAATGTTATATTTACCCATTGTTTTCTTTTTTTATCTTTTTTTTTTTTGCCTTTAATAATCCGTGAGGTGTTTATGTAAAGGATGAAATAGATTGAAAGTAAAATAAGAGTAATTAAAATCGTTATGTTTAGATTTACAGGGAATCTAAGCTGTCAGTCGGAATTTTTGCTTAATTCTCTTATGGCATGTTTTATCTTTATTTCGAGCGTAATTAGAGTCCAAAATAAATATTTTTTAAAAAACATTGTAGAGAAAATTAGGTTAAACGCGTTTCTGATACTCGAAAAACTCTCAGTGAATATACATTATTAAATTTAACAACAACGTCTGTATCTACTGCTTGGCCATTAAAGCCTCCAAAACCCACTTAGTACCCCATACAATTGGACAAGTTTAAAACTTTCTGCCGTTTACGGATGTTTTTAAGTCGATTAAATGCCTGACTTTATAAGCCATTTCACACTGCATGCGAGAACTTCCCTCGCTATAAGGGGTGTAGTTCAGCATATAAGAACTACACTCCCTGTATTGGGATATGGTTTTCCATGTGAGAACTATCCTAGTTTCAAGTGACTAAATGAATTAACCCATAATCTTCCCTATATATTTCTCAAGAAAATTCCATAGACATTTCCCACGAAAATTCCAAAGACATTTCCCAAGTAAATTCCAAAGATATTTCCCAAGAAAATTCCAAAGATATTTCCCAAGAAAACTCCAAAGATATTTCCCAAGAAAATTCCAAAGATATTTCCCAAGAAAATTCCAAAGATATTTCCCAAGAAAACTCCAAAGATATTTCCCAAGAAAATTCCAAAGATATTTCCAAAGTAATTTCCAAAGAAAAAGGGGCCAATATTCCCCAATTTTCTAAAGAACGCCTTAAGGATTTCCAAAGAAATTTCCCAAGGAATTTTCTTAAGAGTTCTTAAGAAGATTTTTGTAAGGGTCTATTCTAGTGCTAACACCTCCCCTCTCCCCCCCCCGCGATCCATAAAATCTTATTTTGTGTTCACATGTTGATTTGAATGGCCTTCAGAAAATCGGATAGACGTGGGAAATAATTACTCTATTTTCACATTATTTGAACACTTTTATATGGGCCTTTCGAAGGTGTTATTTTATATCGTTTAGGTATCATTTGTGCGCCTTTTAATGAATGGTGTTTAAAAAATATCGCACTAATTCTTTGCCATTTGAGCACCATTTAATGGGGTATTCGATGGGGTTATTTTATTTAATTAAGGTATCATTTGCACACCTTTTAAAGAATTATGTTTTATAAACCCATTTCTACACCATTCGTTTAAGCTAATGGTGTTTTTAAAATACCGAACTATTCGTACTATTTCAGCACCTTGTCAAGGTGTACAAATAGTACACATTGTTCTAACACCATTATGGCACTATTTATACACCACAATTTTTTACAGTGTAAACATTTCTTTCACATGGTTGGTTGGGACTTGTAAGTTTATAAGTTCAGTACAATCACCCACCTCTGATGTTTGTATTAATAATTTTTCCCGTTTATCTCGATGGAATGATTTAATTTTTTGAGTCCGTTTGCTCCGACTGTTCATTACAATTCCGTTTTTTCTAGCCATTTGTTTTTAGGTAAAGTAGGAAAATTTTAGGAAAGGAGCTCCGTTTTTACACTTTTCAGAAATGACTAGTGATATTGTATAAGCCTTTTCTTGTTCTACTTGCAAAAGTGGGACGGGAAATAGAAGAAGAAGATATCGCCTATTCTTCAATAATTGTGCATAGGGTCTTTCAAAATTCGCCTCTTTCTCCCCCCCCCTCTTCCCGGTAAGTGCTTTGTATGTCTTTTTCTCTTCCACATGACCCGAAAGTTTGGGTGGTTTACTGTGAGGGGTGGGTACTGTGGGTTAAGGCAGGGATGCCGACATCCCTTAATTGGTAAACGTCTTTCAGTCTGTAGACTACGGATCCCTCTTGTTACCCCCCCCCCCTTGAAAAAAGTCACTACTTATATCCTGCCATCTACGGAAAATATATGAACTAGTTTCCTAAAGTTTTAGCACTGAAATGTATTACGAGAAATCTATGAAGGAGTTCAGATCAATGATTTTCTATGCCAAAATTACAAAACAGAGCTTAAAATTAACGGTAAATCACGATCCATCCAATGATGTATTTCTTTTAATTGTGTGATAAAAGCTCTAGCCCTTACAAAAATCTTCTTAAGAACTCTTAAGAAAATTCCTTGGGAAATTTCTTTGGAAATCCTTAAGGCGTTCTTTAGAAAATTGGGGAATATTGGCCCCTTTTTCTTTGGAAATTACTTTGGAAATATCTTTGGAATTTTCTTGGGAAATATCTTTGGAGTTTTCTTGGGAAATATCTTTGGAATTTTCTTGGGAAATATCTTTGGAATTTTCTTGGGAAATATCTTTGGAGTTTTCTTGGGAAATATCTTTGGAATTTTCTTGGGAAATATCTTTGGAATTTACTTGGGAAATGTCTTTGGAATTTTCGTGGGAAATGTCTATGGAATTTTCTTGAGAAATATATAGGGAAGATTATGGGTTAATTCATTTAGTCACTTGAAACTAGGATAGTTCTCACATGGAAAACCATATCCCAATACAGGGAGTGTAGTTCTTATATGCTGAACTACACCCCTTATAGCGAGGGAAGTTCTCGCATGCAGTGTGAAATGGCTTATAAAGTCAGGCATTTAATCGACTTAAAAACATCCGTAAACGGCAGAAAGTTTTAAACTTGTCCAATTGTATGGGGTACTAAGTGGGTTTTGGAGGCTTTAATGGCCAAGCAGTAGATACAGACGTTGTTGTTAAATTTAATAATGTATATTCACTGAGAGTTTTTCGAGTATCAGAAACGCGTTTAACCTAATTTTCTCTACAATGTTTTTTAAAAAATATTTATTTTGGACTCTAATTACGCTCGAAATAAAGATAAAACATGCCATAAGAGAATTAAGCAAAAATTCCGACTGACAGCTTAGATTCCCTGTAAATCTAAACATAACGATTTTAATTACTCTTATTTTACTTTCAATCTATTTCATCCTTTACATAAACACCTCACGGATTATTAAAGGCAAAAAAAAAAAAGATAAAAAAAGAAAACAATGGGTAAATATAACATTTCATTTCAGCGCTTGCTGAGTCTTATAGCCTTCGTGAAAGTTTTTAATTTTTTTAACCATCAAGTTAATATCTATCTAGGAAAACTTTAGCTAAACAATTAGGGTAAAAATATTGTTTAGATAATTATATGTAAAGCATAATTGCAATATATCTGGCCCTTTGAAATTCATCTCTAAAATTCTAAACTAATTTCGTTGGAAAATAAACCCTAGACCTTCTTTAGAAATTTATCTCTTGAATTCCAAACGAATTTCATTGGAAAATAAACACTAGATCTTCTTTGGAAATTTATCTCTAGAATTCTTAAAGAATTTCTTAGGAAAATAAACCCTAGAGCTTCATTGGACATTTATCTCAATAATTCCTAACGAATTTCCTTGGGAAATTAACCCTAGACTTTTTTTGGAAATTGATCTCAAGAATTCCTAAAGAATTTCGTTGGAAAATAATCCCTAGACCTTCTTAGGAAATTTATCTCTAGAATTCCTAAAGAATTTCTTTAGAAAATAATCCCAAGAAGTTCTTTGGAAATTTATCTCTAGAATGCCTAAAGAATTTCTTTAGAAAATAATCCCACGACATTCTTTGGAAATTTATCTTTAGAATTCCTAATGAATTTTTTTAGAAAATAATCCCTAGACCTTCTTAAGAAATTTATCTCTAGAATCCCTAAAGAATTTCTTTAGAAAATAATCCCAAGACATTCTTTCGAAATTTGTCTCAAGAATTCTTTAGGAAATTCCAAGGAAGTCTTTGGAAATAGTTTCTTTAGAAAATTATCCCAAGGGCTCCGTAGGGTTCCAAAGAAATTCCTTTAGAACTCTTAAGAACATTTTTGTAAGGGTCATATCTGGAGGAATTTAAAAGAGGAAACAAAAAGGAAAAAGCCAAAGGCACGCAGTGTTCCCATGTACTGACTGCGCTCGACGCTGCTTAACTTCGGTGATCGGACGAGAACCCTTTTTTTAAACGTGATATGGCCGTTGCCGAGAGTGCTAGTTAATAATTCGAATTTAAATTAAGTGAGACAAATTAACCTTCATCTTTTTAAAACAATAACAAAAAGAAAATTATGTGCGGTTTTTTCATATCTGGTGGAATTTAAAAGAGGAAACAAAAAGGAAAAAGCCAACGGCACGCAGTGTTCCTGAGTGGTCTCCCTCCCAAGTACTGACTGCGCTAGACGCTGCTTAACTTCGGTGATCGGAGGAGAACCGTTTTTTTCAGCGTGATATGGCCGTTGCCGAGAGTGCTATTTAATAATTTGAATTTATTTAACCTTCATCTTTATAAAACAATAACAAAAAGAAGATATATTTGCTTTTTTCATATCTATTGGAATTTAAAAGTGGAAAAAAAGTGAAAAAGCCAACGGCACGCAGTGTTCCAAAAGTGGTCTCCCTCCCAAGTACTGACTGCGCTCGACGCTGCTTAACTTCGGTGATCGGACGAGAACCGGTGTTTTCAGCGTGATAGGGCCGTTGTCTAGAATGCTAGATAATAATTCGAATTTAAATTTAGTGAGACAAATTGACCTTCATCTTTTTAAAACAATAACAAAAAGAAAATATGTTTGCTTTTTTCATATCTATTGGAATTTAAAAGAGGAAAAAAAAATTAAAAAAGCCAACGGCACGCAGTGTTTCCAAGTACTGACTGCGCTCGACGCTGCTTAACTTCGGTGATAGGACTAGAACCGGTGTTTTCAGCGTGATATGGCCGTTGCCGAGAGTGCTAGTTAATAATTCGAATTTAAATTAAGTGAGACAAATTAACCTTCATCTTTTTAAAACAATAACAAAAAGAAATTAAGTTTGCTTTTTACCTCTCCGTGTGACGTAGTCCAGGAGAGGTTCTGTAACGGCCGTGTCTGTCTGTCTGTCTGTGTGTGTGTGTGTGTGTCTGTCTGTCTGTCTGTCTGTCTGTCTGTCTGTCTGTCTGTCCGTTGTTACACCCACGTGACCGCGTTCGCAGTTTGCGTATCGGAGCAAACGTGTTCCCAATTTCCGGACCGCATTGACAGTTCACAGAAATTTGGAAAATTGTTTTTCTCTCCGTTGGCTACTCTATACTTGAGTTCTCACACCACCATGTTTGGTCTTCGTCCATCCCATATGAACACCAGTCTGGTACTTTTCTGGCTTCCACCACCACCATCTTCTATTCTTTGTCAATCCCACATTGACACCAGTCCGCACTTACACTGGCTTCTAACACCACCATCCACTGGTCTTCCGTTTATTCCATATAGACACCAATCTGTATCATTGGCTTCTAACACAACCATCCCCTGGTCTTCCGTCTATTCCACATAGACCCCAATCTGTATCATTGGCTTCTACTCCATTATCATCGTTTGGTTTTAGGATATACGCGGCGATCAGCTAGGGTTACGAGAAACGTCTAGCCTCCCTAAGGTGGGATCGGCCACTAAAGGTTTTCGCAAATGCGCTTTTTCCTTACTATTATAATGGAAACGAATCGTATATATATCCCGAAATTTGAAGAAAGCGGGCAAGAGGGGTACCCTTCACTTTAAACGTCAATATTAGAAAAGTTTGAGAAGATAATAGGTATAACTTTATTTTAAACGATTTAACTATTATTAATGTTAATAATTGAAGATTAAAATTATTAAAAATAATTATATTTATTTAAATATTAAAGATAATCTTGTTTCTCAACTCAAAATTAATACGGAAAGATTTAACAAGCAGTCTATGTTTTTGTCTGTGTGTGTCCGTCCATTGTTACACTAGTGCGTCGCGTTAGCAGATAGCCTTGTGCTGATGTGTTAAGAAATCATACAGAACATTAATATTCCCTTTTTCCATAATATAAAGTGAATATGTGGAAGTATTTTTCTTAATTATGATGCATTTAGTACTTTTGTGGCTTAAAAGCTCTGTTTCATTTTGATATTCCAAAGATTTATTTTAATATTGTTATTTGAAATGGCTGTTTATATATTGCGTAAGCTATACTACATCTGTATATAGAATAATCCTTGGTTTAGAAATTTCATGAAGAAAACTAAGACCTAGACTTAGGCGCGTATAACAAGAATTATCCCCAATAGGCTTAGTGAAACAAAGAGTAAATAATTGAGGCCTGAGGTGAAGTAAACTTTTGGCTTTGATTTTCGTGTCTGAAATGAACAGACATCAACGGTTCAGAGTGAGCCGAAAGTTAAATACACTCTTAATAATAATAATAAGGTTAGTAAAAGGGCTAATGGTTAACGGCTAGTAACTACAGACTTATTATTCTCTTTATGGTGCGCATTGACTATTAGTGCGTCTAGCTACAATTTAGCTTTGGTGTTATTTAACGTTAACATTCATGTTGGCAAACTAAGAATATTGTTGAGGTGAGACGAGACGATAGTGTTTACACTGCAAACCAGTTGTGAATGTAGCTTTCAGAATAAAGGGTAAACAGCTGAAGCGTAGACTTCATTTCCTGTTCTTTTCCCCATTGACTGATTTCCATGTGTCCAAGATTTATCCTTATTGGATGTAAAATGTCGTCTGCTTTACTGTACATTCGCTATGTTTGGAATACTGCTTCAATATTTCGTAAATTTTTACTTCAAAAAAGTGAAATAATTCCATATCTAGGTAAATACGTTTGTAGTAGTAGACCTCTTGACACGGAGAGGTTATATTTTGGTTTTCCCAACTTGTTTCATATCTATTGGAATTTAAAAGAGTAAAAAAAAAGTGAAAAAGCCAACGGCACGCAGTGTTCCTAAGTGGTCTCCCTCCCAAGTACTGACTGCGCTCGACGCTTCTTAACTTCGGTGATCGGACGAGAACCGGTGTTTTCAGCGTGATATGGCCGTTACCGAGAGTGCTAGTTAATAATTCGAATTTAATTAACCTTAATATTTATAAAACAATAACAAAAAGAAGATATGTTTAATGTTAATCGAAAGAACAGGGTCAAGTAATTAAGCAATACGTGAACAAACAAACCCCTCAATAGAAAATGCATTAGACTATACTTAGCAGGCCCATAACTCTGTGTCTACTAGAGATACGGGGATGTCCTTAGGATATGTTATAGTCCAAATTGTCCCCCATCTAACCATATTAAAAACTTGGGCTACGACAAACAGGGGCCGAGTAATTAAGCTAAACGTAAACAAACAACCCCTCCATAGGAAATGCATTAGACTATACTTTGCAGGCTCGTAACTCTGTTTCTACTGAGATACGGGGATGTCCTTTGAGTATGTTTTAGTCCAATTTGTCCCCCATCTAACCATACTAAAAACATTGAGCTACGACAAACAGGGGCCGAGATATTAAGCTAAACGTAAACAAACAACCCCTCCATAGGAAATGCATTAGACTATACTTTGCAGGCTCGTAACTCTGTTTCTACTGAGATACGGGGATGTCCTTTGAGTATGTTTTAGTCCAATTTTTCCCCCATCTAGTCATACTAAAAACATTGAGCTACGACAAACAGGGGCCGAGATATTAAGCTAAACGTAAACAAACAACCCCTCCATAGGAAATGCATTAGACTATACTTTGCAGAATCGTAACTCTGTTTCTACTGAGATACGGGGATGTCCTTTGAGTATGTTTTAGTCCAGTTTGTCCCCCATCTAACCATAATAAAAACTTTGGGCTACGACAAACAGGGGCCGAGTACTTAAGCAAAACGTAAAGAAACAAACCCCCTCCATAGGAATTGAGTTAGCCTATACTTTGCAGGCTCGTAACTCTGTTTCTACTGAGATACGGGGATGTCCTTTGAGTATGTTTTAGTCCAATTTTTCCCCATCTAACCATACTAAAAACATTGAGCTACGACAAACAGGGGCCGAGATATTAAGCTAAACGTAAACAAACAACCCCTCCATAGGAAATGCATTAGACTATACTTTGCAGAATCGTAACTCTGTTTCTACTGAGATACGGGGATGTCCTTTGAGTATGTTTTAGTCCAGTTTGTCCCCCATCTAACCATAATAAAAACATTGAGCTACGTCAAACAGGGGCCGAGATATTAAGCTAAACGTAAACAAACAACCCCTCCATAGGAAATGCATTAGACTATACTTTGCAGGCTCGTAACTCTGTTTCTACTGAGATACGGGGATGTCCTTTGAGTATGTTTTAGTCCAATCTTTCCCCCATCTAACCATACTAAAAACATTGAGCTACGACAAACAGGGGCCGAGATATTAAGCTAAACGTAAACAAACAACCCCTCCATAGGAAATGCATTAGACTATACTATGCAGAATCGTAACTCTGTTTCTACTGAGATACGGGGATGTCCTTTGAGTATGTTTTAGTCCAGTTTGTCCCCCATCTAACCATAATAAAAACTTTGGGCTACGACAAACAGGGGCCGAGTACTTAAGCAAAACGTAAAGAAACAAACCCCCTCCATAGGAATTGAGTTAGACTATACTTTGCAGGCTCGTAACTCTGTTTCTACTGAGATACAAGGATGTCCTTTGAGTATGTTTTAGTCCCATTTTTCCCCCATCTAACCATACTAAAAACATTGAGCTACGACAAACAGGGGCCGAGATATTAAGCTAAACGTAAACAAACAACCCCTCCATAGGAAATGCATTAGACTATACTTTGCAGAATCGTAACTCTGTTTCTACTGAGATACGGGGATGTCCTTTGAGTATGTTTTAGTCCAGTTTGTCCCCCATCTGACCATAATAAAAACATTGAGCTACGACAAACAGGGGCCGAGATATTAAGCTAAACGTAAACAAACAACCCCTCCATAGGAAATGCATTAGACTATACTTTGCAGAATCGTAACTCTGTTTCTACTGAGATACGGGGATGTCCTTTGAGTATGTTTTAGTCCAGTTTGTCCCCCATCTAACCATAATAAAAACTTTGGGCTACGACAAACAGGGGCCGAGTACTTAAGCAAAACGTAAAGAAACAAACCCCCTCCATAGGAATTGAGTTAGACTATACTTTGCAGGCTCGTAACTCTGTTTCTACTGGAGATACGGGGATGTCCTTTGAGTATGTTATAGTCCAATTTCTCCCCATCTAACCATCCTAAAAACATTGAGCCACGACAAACAGGGGCCGAGTAATTAAGCTAAACGTAAACAAACAACCCGTCCATAGGAAATGCATTAGACTATAATTTGCAGGCCCATAACTCTGTGTCTACTAGAGATACGGGGATGTCCTTAGGATATGTTATAGTCCAAATTATCCCCCATCTAACCATACTAGAAACTTTGGGCTACGACAAACAGGGGTTGAGTAATTAAGCTAAACGTAAACAAACAACCCCTCCTTAGGAAATGCATTAGACAATACTTTGCAGGCTCGTAACTCTGTTTCTACTGAGATACGGGGATGTCCTTTGAGTATGTTTTAGTCCAATTTGTCCCCCATCTAACCATACTAAAAACATTGAGCTACGACAAACAGGGGCCGAGATATTAAGCAAAATTTTCGTCAACTTTGGTATCGTCTCACTTATTTTTATTATGTTACTTATGATTTTTGCACTAAACTTTGGAGGCTCATAACTCTTGTTCTACAAGAGATACTGGGATCTCCTTTGGATATGTTATAGTACTCTTTGATCCCCATACAAGGTTACTTTAAACTTGAGGCTACCTCAATATCGTCGTCAACTTATTTATTGTCTCACTTATTGTTAGAAGGTTACTTTTGATTTTTGAAAATAAACTTTGCAGGCTCGTAACTCTGTTTCTACTGGAGATACGGGGATGTCCTTTGAGTATGTTATTGTCCAATTAGTCCCCCATCTAACCATACTAAAAACTTTGGGCTACGACAAACAGGGGCCGAGTAATTAAGCTAAACGTAAACAAACAACCCCTCCATAGGAAATGCATTAGACTATACATTGCAGGCTCGTAACTCTGTTTCTACTGGATATACGGGGATGTCCTTTGAGTATATTTTAGTCCAATTTGTCCCCCATCTAACCATAATAAAAACTTTGGGCTACGACAAACAGGGGCCGAGTACTTAAGCAAAACGTAAAGAAACAAACCCCCTCCATAGGAAATGAGTTAGACTATACTTTGCAGGCTCGTAACTCTGTTTCTACTGGAGATACGGGGATGTCCATTGAGTATGTTATAGTCCAATTTGTCCCCCATCTAACCATGCTAAAAACATTGAGCTACGACAAACAGGGGCCGAGTAATTAAGCTAAACGTAAACAAACAACCCGTCCATAGGAAATGCATTAGACTATACTTTGCAGGCCCATAACTCTGTGTCTACTAGAGATACGGGGATGTCCTTAGGATATGTTATAGTCCAAATTGTCCCCCATCTAACCATATTAAAAACTTGGGCTACGACAAACAGGGGCCGAGTAATTAAGCTAAACGTAAACAAACAACCCCTCCATAGGAAATGCATTAGACTATACTTTGCAGGCTCGTAACTCTGTTTCTACTGAGATACGGGGATGTCCTTTGAGTATGTATTAGTCCAATTTGTCCCCCATCTAACCATACTAAAAACATTGAGCTACGACAAACAGGGGCCGAGATATTAAGCTAAACGTAAACAAACAACCCCTCCATAGGAAATGCATTAGACTATACTTTGCAGGCTCGTTACTCTGTTTCTACTGAGATACGGGGATGTCCTTTGAGTATGTTCTAGTCCAGTTTGTCCCCCATCTAACCATAATAAAAACATTGAGCTACGACAAACAGGGGCCGAGATATTAAGCTAAACGTAAACAAACAACCCCTCCATAGGAAATGCATTAGACTATACTTTGCTAAATCGTAACTCTGTTTCTACTGAGATACGGGGATGTCCTTTGAGTATGTTTTAGTCCAGTTTGTCGCCCATCTAACCATAATAAAAACTTTGGGCTACGACAAACAGGGGCCGAGTACTTAAGCAAAACGTAAAGAAACAAACCCCCTCCATAGGAATTGAGTTAGACTATACTTTGCAGGCTCGTAACTCTGTTTCTACTGGAGATACGGGGATGTCCTTTGTGTATGTTATAGTCCAATTTGTCCCCCATCTAACCATGCTAAAAACATTGAGCTACGACAAACAGGGGCCGAGTAATTAAGCTAAACGTAAACAAACAACCCGTCCATAGGAAATGCATTAGACTATACTTTGCAGGCCCATAACTCTGTGTCTACTAGAGATACGGGGATGTCCTTAGGATATGTTATAGTCCAAATTATCCCCCATCTAACCATACTAAAAACCTTGGGCTACGACAAACAGGGGTTGAGTAATTAAGCTAAACGTAAACAAACAACCCCTCCTTAGGAAATGCATTAGACTATACTTTGTAGGCTCGTAACTCTGTTTCTACTGAGATACGGGGATGTCCTTTGAGTATGTTTTAGTCCAATTTGTCCCCCATCTAACCATACTGAAAACATTGAGCTACGACAAACAGGGGCCGAGATATTAAGCTAAACGTAAACAAACAACCCCTCCTTAGGAAATGCATTAGACTATACTTTGCAGGCTCGTAACTCTTTTTCTACTGAGAAACGGGGATGTCCTTTGAGTATGTTTTAGTCCAATTTGTCCCCCATCTAACCATACTAAAAACATTGAGCTACGACAAACAGGGGCCGAGATATTAAGCAAAATTTTCGTCAACTTTGGTATCGTCTCACTTATTTTTATTATGTTACTTATGATTTTTGCACTAAACTTTGGAGGCTCATAACTCTTGTTCTACAAGAGATACTGGGATCTCCTTTGGATATGTTATAGTACTCTTTGATCCCCATACAAGGTTACTTTAAACTTGAGGCTACCTCAATATCGTCGTCAACTTATTTATTGTCTCACTTATTGTTAGAAGGTTACTTTTGATTTTTGAAAATAAACTTTGCAGGCTCGTAACTCTGTTTCTACTGGAGATACGGGGATGTCCTTTGAGTATGTTATAGTCCAATTTGTCCCCCATCTAACCATGCTAAAAACATTGAGCTACGACAAACAGGGGCCGAGTAATTAAGCTAAACGTAAACAAACAACCCGTCCATAGGAAATGCATTAGACTATACTTTGCAGGCCCATAACTCTGTGTCTACTAGAGATACGGGGATGTCCTTAGGATATGTTATAGTCCAAATTGTCCCTCATCTCACCATATTAAAAACTTTGGGCTACGACAAACAGGGGCCAAGTAATTAAGCTAAACGTAAACAAAAAACCCCTCCATAGGAAATGCATTAGACTATATTTTGCCGGCTCGTAACTCTGTTTCTACGGAGATACGGGGATGTCCTTTGAGTATGTTTTAGTCCAGTTTGTCCCCCATCTAACCAAACTAAAAACATTGAGCTACGACTAACAGGGGCCGAGATATTAAGCTAAAGGTAAACAAACAACCCCTCCATAGGAAATGCATTAGACTATACTTTGCAGGCTCGTAACTCTGTTTCTACTGAGATAAGGGGATGTCCTTTGAGTATGTTTTAGTCCAATTTGTCCCCCATCTAACCATACTAAAAACATTGAGCTACGACAAACAGGAGCCGAGATATTAAGCTAAACGTAAACAAACAACCCCTCCATAGGAAATGCATTAGACTATACTTTGCAGAATCGTAACTCTGTTTCTACTGAGATACGGGGATGTCCTTTGAGTATGTTTTAGTCCAGTTTGTCCCCCATCTAACCATAATAAAAACTTTGGGCTACGACAAACAGGGGCCGAGTACTTAAGCAAAACGTAAAGAAACAAACCCCCTCCATAGGAAATGAGTTAGACTATACTTTGCAGGCTCGTAACTCTGTTACTACTGGAGATACGGGGATGTCCTTTGAGTATGTTTTAGTCCAATTTGTCCCCCATCTAACTATTTTAAAAACATTGAGTTACGACAAACAGGGGCCGAGATATTAAGTAAAATGTTCGTCAACTTTGGTATCGTCTCACTAATTTTTATTATGTTACTTATGATTTTTGCACTAAACTTTGGAGGCTCATAACTCTTGTTCTACAAGAGATACTGGGATCTCCTTTGGATATGTTATAGTACTCTTTGATCCCCATACAAGGATACTTTAAACTTGAGGCTACCTCAATATCGTCGACAACTTATTTATTGTCTCACTTATTGTAAGAAGGTTACTTTTGATTTTTGAAAATAAACTTTGCAGGCTCGTAACTCTGTTTCTACTGGAAATACGGGGATGTCCTTTGAGTATGTTATTGTCCAATTTGTCCCCCATCTAACCATACTAAAAACTTTGGGCTACGACAAACAGGGGCCGAGTAATTAAGCTAAACGTAAACAAACAACCCCTCCATAGGAAATGCATTAGACTATACATTGCAGGCTCGTAACTCTGTTTCTACTGGATATACGGGGATGTCCTTTGAGTATGTTTTAGTCCAATTTATCTCCCATCTAACCATAATAAAAACTTTGGGCTACGACAAACAGGGGCCGAGTACTTAAGCAAAACGTAAAGAAACAAACCCCCTCCATAGGAAATGCATTAGACTATACTTTGCCGGCTCGTAACTCTGTTTCTACGGAGATACGGGGATGTCCTTTGAGTATGTTTTAGTCCAGTTTGTCCCCCATCTAACCATACTAAAAACATTGAGCTACGACTAACAGGGGCCGAGATATTAAGCTAAACGTAAACAAACAACCCCTCCATAGGAAATGCATTAGACTATACTTTGCAGGCTCGTAACTGTTTCTACTGAGATACGGGGATGTCCTTTGAGTATGTTTTAGTCCAATTTGTCCCCCATCTAACCATACTAAAAACATTGAGCTACGACAAACAGGAGCCGAGATATTAAGCTAAACGTAAACAAACAACCCCTCCATAGGAAATGCATTAGACTATACTTTGCAGAATCGTAACTCTGTTTCTACTGAGATACGGGGATGTCCTTTGAGTATGTTTTAGTCCAGTTTGTCCCCCATCTAACTATTTTAAAAACATTGAGTTACGACAAACAGGGGCCGAGATATTAAGCAAAATGTTCGTCAACTTTGGTATCGTCTCACTTATTTTTATTATGTTACTTATGATTTTTGCACTAAACTTTGGAGGCTCATAACTCTTGTTCTACAAGAGATACTGGGATCTCCTTTGGATATGTTATAGTACTCTTTGATCCCCATACAAGGATACTTTAAACTTGAGGCTACCTCAATATCGTCGTCAACTTATTTATTGTCTCACTTATTGTTAGAAGGTTACTTTTGATTTTTGAAAATAAACTTTGCAGGCTCGTAACTCTGTTTCTACTGGAAATACGGGGGTGTCCTTTGAGTATGTTATTGTCCAATTTGTCCCCCATCTAACCATGCTAAAAACATTGAGATACGACAAAACGGGGCCGAGTAATTAAGCTAAACGTAAACAAACAACCCCTCCATTGGAAATGCATTAGACTATATTTTGCAGGCCCATAACTCTGTGTCTACTAGAGATACGGGGATGTCCTTAGGATATGTTATAGTCCAAATTGTCCCCCATCTCACCATATTAAAAACTTTGGGCTACGACAAACAGGGGCCGAGTAATTAAGCTAAAGGTAAACAAAAAACCCCTCCATAGGAAATGCATTAGACTATACTTTGCCGGCTCGTAACTCTGTTTCTACGGAGATACGGGGATGTCCTTTGAGTATGTTTTAGTCCAGTTTGTCCCCCATCTAACCATACTAAAAACATTGAGCTACGACTAACAGGGGCCGAGATATTAAGCTAAACGTAAACAAACAACCCCTCCATAGGAAATGCATTAGACTATACTTTGCAGGCTCGTAACTGTTTCTACTGAGATACGGGGATGTCCTTTGAGTATGTTTTAGTCCAATTTGTCCCCCATCTAACCATACTAAAAACATTGAGCTACGACAAACAGGAGCCGAGATATTAAGCTAAACGTAAACAAACAACCCCTCCATAGGAAATGCATTAGACTATACTTTGCAGAATCGTAACTCTGTTTCTACTGAGATACGGGGATGTCCTTTGAGTATGTTTTAGTCCAGTTTGTCCCCCATCTAACTATTTTAAAAACATTGAGTTACGACAAACAGGGGCCGAGATATTAAGCAAAATGTTCGTCAACTTTGGTATCGTCTCACTTATTTTTATTATGTTACTTATGATTTTTGCACTAAACTTTGGAGGCTCATAACTCTTGTTCTACAAGAGATACTGGGATCTCCTTTGGATATGTTATAGTACTCTTTGATCCCCATACAAGGATACTTTAAACTTGAGGCTACCTCAATATCGTCGTCAACTTATTTATTGTCTCACTTATTGTTAGAAGGTTACTTTTGATTTTTGAAAATAAACTTTGCAGGCTCGTAACTCTGTTTCTACTGGAAATACGGGGGTGTCCTTTGAGTATGTTATTGTCCAATTTGTCCCCCATCTAACCATGCTAAAAACATTGAGATACGACAAAACGGGGCCGAGTAATTAAGCTAAACGTAAACAAACAACCCCTCCATTGGAAATGCATTAGACTATATTTTGCAGGCCCATAACTCTGTGTCTACTAGAGATACGGGGATGTCCTTAGGATATATTATAGTCCAAATTGTCCCCCATCTCACCATATTAAAAACTTTGGGCTACGACAAACAGGGGCCGAGTACTTAAGCAAAACGTTAAGAAACAAACCCCCTCCATAGGAAATGAGTTAGACTATACTTTGCCGGCTCGTAACTCTGTTTCTACGGAGATACGGTGATGTCCTTTGAGTATGTTTTAGTCCAGTTTGTCCCCCATCTAACCATACTAAAAACATTGAGCTACGACAAACAGGGGCCGAGATATTAAGCTAAACGTAAACAAACAACCCCTCCATAGGAAATGCATTAGACTATACTTTGCAGGCTCGTAACTCTGTTTCTACTGAGATACGGGGATGTCCTTTGAGTATGTTTTAGTCCAATTTGTCCCCCATCTAACCATACTAAAAATATTGAGCTACGACAAACAGGGGCCGAGATATTAAGCTAAACGTAAACAAACAACCCCTCCATAGGAAATGCATTAGACTATACTTTGCAGAATCGTAACTCTGTTTCTACTGAGATACGAGGATGTCCTTTGAGTATGTTTTAGTCCAGTTTGTCCCCCATCTAACCATAATAAAAACTTTGGGCTACGACAAACAGGGGCCGAGTACTTAAGCAAAACGTAAAGAAACAAACCCCCTCCATAGGAAATGAGTTAGACTATACTTTGCTGGCTCGTAACTCTGTTTCTACTGGAGATACGGGGATGTCCTTTGAGTATGTTATAGTCCAATTTGTCCCCCATCTAACCATGCTAAAAACATTGAGCTACGACAAACAGGGGCCGAGTAATTAAGCTAAACGTAAACAAACAACCCGTCCATAGGAAATGCATTAGACTATACTTTGCAGGCTCGTAACTCTGTTTCTACTGGATATACGGGGATGTCCTTTGAGTATGTTTTAGTCCAATTTGTCCCCCATCTAACCATAATAAAAACTTTGGGCTACGACAAACAGGGGCCGAGTACTTAAGCAAAACGTAAAGAAACAAACCCCCTCCATAGGAAATGAGTTAGACTATACTTTGCTGGCTCGTAACTCTGTTTCTACTGGAGATACGGGGATGTCCTTTGAGTATGTTTTAGTCCAGTTTGTCCCCCATCTAACCATACTAAAAACATTGAGCTACGACAAACAGGGGCCGAGATATTAAGCTAAACGTAAACAAACAACCCCTCCATAGGAAATGCATTAGACTATACTTTGCAGGCTCGTAACTCTGTTTCTACTGAGATACGGGGATGTCCTTTGAGTATGTTTTAGTCCAATTTGTCCCCCATCTAACCATACTAAAAATATTGAGCTACGACAAACAGGGGCCGAGATATTAAGCTAAACGTAAACAAACAACCCCTCCATAGGAAATGCATTAGACTATACTTTGCAGAATCGTAACTCTGTTTCTACTGAGATACGAGGATGTCCTTTGAGTATGTTTTAGTCCAGTTTGTCCCCCATCTAACCATAATAAAAACTTTGGGCTACGACAAACAGGGGCCGAGTACTTAAGCAAAACGTAAAGAAACAAACCCCCTCCATAGGAAATGAGTTAGACTATACTTTGCTGGCTCGTAACTCTGTTTCTACTGGAGATACGGGGATGTCCTTTGAGTATGTTATAGTCCAATTTGTCCCCCATCTAACCATGCTAAAAACATTGAGCTACGACAAACAGGGGCCGAGTAATTAAGCTAAACGTAAACAAACAACCCGTCCATAGGAAATGCATTAGACTATACTTTGCAGGCTCGTAACTCTGTTTCTACTGGATATACGGGGATGTCCTTTGAGTATGTTTTAGTCCAATTTGTCCCCCATCTAACCATAATAAAAACTTTGGGCTACGACAAACAGGGGCCGAGTACTTAAGCAAAACGTAAAGAAACAAACCCCCTCCATAGGAAATGAGTTAGACTATACTTTGCTTGCTCGTAACTCTGTTTCTACTGGAGATACGGGGATGTCCTTTGAGTATGTTATAGTCCAATTTGTCCCCCTTCTAACCATGCTAAAAACATTGAGCTACGACAAACAGGGGCCGAGTAATTAAGCTAAACGTAAACAAACAACCCGTCCATAGGAAATGCATTAGACTATACTTTGCAGGCTCGTAACTCTGTTTCTACTGGATATACGGGGATGTCCTTTGAGTATGTTTTAGTCCAATTTGTCCCCCATCTAACCATAATAAAAACTTTGGGCTACGACAAACAGGGGCCGAGTACTTAAGCAAAACGTAAAGAAACAAACCCCCTCCATAGGAAATGAGTTAGACTATACTTTGCTGGCTCGTAACTCTGTTTCTACTGGAGATACGGGGATGTCCTTTGAGTATGTTATAGTCCAATTTGTCCCCCATCTAACCATGCTAAAAACATTGAGCTACGACAATCAGGGGCCGAGTAATTAAGCTAAACGTAAACAAACAACCCCTCCATAGGAAATGCATTAGACTATACATTGCAGGCTCGTAACTCTGTTTCTACTGGATATACGGGGATGTCCTTTGAGTATGTTATAGTCCAATTTGTCCCCCATCTAACCATGCTAAAAACATTGAGATACGACAAACAGGGGCCGAGTAATTAAGCTAAACGTAAACAAACAACCCCTCCATAGGAAATGCATTAGACTATATTTTGCAGGCCCATAACTCTGTGTCTACTAGAGATACGGGGATGTCCTTAGGATATGTTATAGTCCAAATTGTCCCCCATCTCACCATATTAAAAACTTTGGGCTACGACAAACAGGGGCCGAGTACTTAAGCAAAACGTTAAGAAACAAACCCCCTCCATAGGAAATGAGTTAGACTATACTTTGCCGGCTCGTAACTCTGTTTCTACGGAGATACGGTGATGTCCTTTGAGTATGTTTTAGTCCAGTTTGTCCCCCATCTAACCATACTAAAAACATTGAGCTACGACAAACAGGGGCCGAGATATTAAGCTAAACGTAAACAAACAACCCCTCCATAGGAAATGCATTAGACTATACTTTGCAGGCTCGTAACTCTGTTTCTACTGAGATACGGGGATGTCCTTTGAGTATGTTTTAGTCCAATTTGTCCCCCATCTAACCATACTAAAAACATTGAGCTACGACAAACAGGCGCCGAGATATTAAGCTAAACGTAAACAAACAACCCCTCCATAGGAAATGCATTAGACTATACTTTGCAGAATCGTAACTCTGTTTCTACTGAGATACGAGGATGTCCTTTGAGTATGTTTTAGTCCAGTTTGTCCCCCATCTAACCATAATAAAAACTTTGGGCTACGACAAACAGGGGCCGAGTACTTAAGCAAAACGTAAAGAAACAAACCCCCTCCATAGGAAATGAGTTAGACTATACTTTGCTGGCTCGTAACTCTGTTTCTACTGGAGATACGGGGATGTCCTTTGAGTATGTTATAGTCCAATTTGTCCCCCATCTAACCATGCTAAAAACATTGAGCTACGACAAACAGGGGCCGAGTAATTAAGCTAAACGTAAACAAACAACCCGTCCATAGGAAATGCATTAGACTATAATTTGCAGGCTCGTAACTCTGTTTCTACTGGATATACGGGGATGTCCTTTGAGTATGTTTTAGTCCAATTTGTCCCCCAGCTAACCATAATAAAAACTTTGGGCTACGACAAACAGGGGCCGAGTACTTAAGCAAAACGTAAAGAAACAAACCCCCTCCATAGGAAATGAGTTAGACTATACTTTGCTGGCTCGTAACTCTGTTTCTACTGGAGATACGGGGATGTCCTTTGAGTATGTTATAGTCCAATTTGTCCCCCATCTAACCATGCTAAAAACATTGAGCTACGACAAACAGGGGCCGAGTAATTAAGCTAAACGTAAACAAACAACCCGTCCATAGGAAATGCATTAGACTATACTTTGCAGGCTCGTAACTCTGTTTCTACTGGATATACGGGGATGTCCTTTGAGTATGTTTTAGTCCAATTTGTCCCCCATCTAACCATAATAAAAACTTTGGGCTACGACAAACAGGGGCCGAGTACTTAAGCAAAACGTAAAGAAACAAACCCCCTCCATAGGAAATGAGTTAGACTATACTTTGCTGGCTCGTAACTCTGTTTCTACTGGAGATACGGAGATGTCCTTTGAGTATGTTATAGTCCAATTTGTCCCCCATCTAACCATGCTAAAAACATTGAGCTACGACAATCAGGGGCCGAGTAATTAAGCTAAACGTAAACAAACAACCCCTCCATAGGAAATGCATTAGACTATACATTGCAGGCTCGTAACTCTGTTTCTACTGGATATACGGGGATGTCCTTTGAGTATGTTATAGTCCAATTTGTCCCCCATCTAACCATGCTAAAAACATTGAGATACGACAAACAGGGGCCGAGTAATTAAGCTAAACGTAAACAAACAACCCCTCCATAGGAAATGCATTAGACTATATTTTGCAGGCCCATAACTCTGTGTCTACTAGAGATACGGGGATGTCCTTAGGATATGTTATAGTCCAAATTGTCCCCCATCTCACCATATTAAAAACTTTGGGCTACGACAAACAGGGGCCGAGTACTTAAGCAAAACGTTAAGAAACAAACCCCCTCCATAGGAAATGAGTTAGACTATACTTTGCCGGCTCGTAACTCTGTTTCTACGGAGATACGGTGATGTCCTTTGAGTATGTTTTAGTCCAGTTTGTCCCCCATCTAACCATACTAAAAACATTGAGCTACGACAAACAGGGGCCGAGATATTAAGCTAAACGTAAACAAACAACCCCTCCATAGGAAATGCATTAGACTATACTTTGCAGGCTCGTAACTCTGTTTCTACTGAGATACGGGGATGTCCTTTGAGTATGTTTTAGTCCAATTTGTCCCCCATCTAACCATACTAAAAACATTGAGCTACGACAAACAGGCGCCGAGATATTAAGCTAAACGTAAACAAACAACCCCTCCATAGGAAATGCATTAGACTATACTTTGCAGAATCGTAACTCTGTTTCTACTGAGATACGAGGATGTCCTTTGAGTATGTTTTAGTCCAGTTTGTCCCCCATCTAACCATAATAAAAACTTTGGGCTACGACAAACAGGGGCCGAGTACTTAAGCAAAACGTAAAGAAACAAACCCCGTCCATAGGAAAAGAGTTAGACTATACTTTGCTGGCTCGTAACTCTGTTTCTACTGGAGATACGGGGATGTCCTTTGAGTATGTTATAGTCCAATTTGTCCCCCATCTAACCATGCTAAAAACATTGAGCTACGACAAACAGGGGCCGAGTAATTAAGCTAAACGTAAACAAACAACCCGTCCATAGGAAATGCATTAGACTATACTTTGCAGGCTCGTAACTCTGTTTCTACTGGATATACGGGGATGTCCTTTGAGTATGTTTTAGTCCAATTTGTCCCCCAGCTAACCATAATAAAAACTTTGGGCTACGACAAACAGGGGCCGAGTACTTAAGCAAAACGTAAAGAAACAAACCCCCTCCATAGGAAATGAGTTAGACTATACTTTGCTGGCTCGTAACTCTGTTTCTACTGGAGATACGGGGATGTCCTTTGAGTATGTTATAGTCCAATTTGTCCCCCATCTAACCATGCTAAAAACATTGAGCTACGACAAACAGGGGCCGAGTAATTAAGCTAAACGTAAACAAACAACCCGTCCATAGGAAATGCATTAGACTATACTTTGCAGGCTCGTAACTCTGTTTCTACTGGATATACGGGGATGTCCTTTGAGTATGTTTTAGTCCAATTTGTCCCCCATCTAACCATAATAAAAACTTTGGGCTACGACAAACAGGGGCCGAGTACTTAAGCAAAACGTAAAGAAACAAACCCCCTCCATAGGAAATGAGTTAGACTATACTTTGCTGGCTCGTAACTCTGTTTCTACTGGAGATACGGAGATGTCCTTTGAGTATGTTATAGTCCAATTTGTCCCCCATCTAACCATGCTAAAAACATTGAGCTACGACAATCAGGGGCCGAGTAATTAAGCTAAACGTAAACAAACAACCCCTCCATAGGAAATGCATTAGACTATACATTGCAGGCTCGTAACTCTGTTTCTACTGGATATACGGGGATGTCCTTTGAGTATGTTATAGTCCAATTTGTCCCCCATCTAACCATGCTAAAAACATTGAGATACGACAAACAGGGGCCGAGTAATTAAGCTAAACGTAAACAAACAACCCCTCCATAGGAAATGCATTAGACTATATTTTGCAGGCCCATAACTCTGTGTCTACTAGAGATACGGGGATGTCCTTAGGATATGTTATAGTCCAAATTGTCCCCCATCTCACCATATTAAAAACTTTGGGCTACGACAAACAGGGGCCGAGTACTTAAGCAAAACGTTAAGAAACAAACCCCCTCCATAGGAAATGAGTTAGACTATACTTTGCCGGCTCGTAACTCTGTTTCTACGGAGATACGGTGATGTCCTTTGAGTATGTTTTAGTCCAGTTTGTCCCCCATCTAACCATACTAAAAACATTGAGCTACGACAAACAGGGGCCGAGATATTAAGCTAAACGTAAACAAACAACCCCTCCATAGGAAATGCATTAGACTATACTTTGCAGGCTCGTAACTCTGTTTCTACTGAGATACGGGGATGTCCTTTGAGTATGTTTTAGTCCAATTTGTCCCCCATCTAACCATACTAAAAACATTGAGCTACGACAAACAGGCGCCGAGATATTAAGCTAAACGTAAACAAACAACCCCTCCATAGGAAATGCATTAGACTATACTTTGCAGAATCGTAACTCTGTTTCTACTGAGATACGAGGATGTCCTTTGAGTATGTTTTAGTCCAGTTTGTCCCCCATCTAACCATAATAAAAACTTTGGGCTACGACAAACAGGGGCCGAGTACTTAAGCAAAACGTAAAGAAACAAACCCCCTCCATAGGAAAAGAGTTAGACTATACTTTGCTGGCTCGTAACTCTGTTTCTACTGGAGATACGGGGATGTCCTTTGAGTATGTTATAGTCCAATTTGTCCCCCATCTAACCATGCTAAAAACATTGAGCTACGACAAACAGGGGCCGAGTAATTAAGCTAAACGTAAACAAACAACCCGTCCATAGGAAATGCATTAGACTATACTTTGCAGGCTCGTAACTCTGTTTCTACTGGATATACGGGGATGTCCTTTGAGTATGTTTTAGTCCAATTTGTCCCCCAGCTAACCATAATAAAAACGTTGGGCTACGACAAACAGGGGCCGAGTACTTAAGCAAAACGTAAAGAAACAAACCCCCTCCATAGGAAATGAGTTAGACTATACTTTGCTGGCTCGTAACTCTGTTTCTACTGGAGATACGGGGATGTCCTTTGAGTATGTTATAGTCCAATTTGTCCCCCATCTAACCATGCTAAAAACATTGAGCTACGACAAACAGGAGCCGAGTAATTAAGCTAAACGTAAACAAACAACCCGTCCATAGGAAATGCATTAGACTATACTTTGCAGGCTCGTAACTCTGTTTCTACTGGATATACGGGGATGTCCTTTGAGTATGTTTTAGTCCAATTTGTCCCCCATCTAACCATAATAAAAACTTTGGGCTACGACAAACAGGGGCCGAGTACTTAAGCAAAACGTAAAGAAACAAACCCCCTCCATAGGAAATGAGTTAGACTATACTTTGCTGGCTCGTAACTCTGTTTCTACTGGAGATACGGGGATGTCCTTTGAGTATGTTATAGTCCAATTTGTCCCCCATCTAACCATGCTAAAAACATTGAGCTACGACAAACAGGGGCCGAGTAATTAAGCTAAACGTAAACAAACAACCCGTCCATAGGAAATGCATTAGACTATACTTTGCAGGCTCGTAACTCTGTTTCTACTGGATATACGGGGATGTCCTTTGAGTATGTTTTAGTCCAATTTGTCCCCCAGCTAACCATAATAAAAACTTTGGGCTACGACAAACAGGGGCCGAGTACTTAAGCAAAACGTAAAGAAACAAACCCCCTCCATAGGAAATGAGTTAGACTATACTTTGCTGGCTCGTAACTCTGTTTCTACTGGAGATACGGGGATGTCCTTTGAGTATGTTATAGTCCAATTTGTCCCCCATCTAACCATGCTAAAAACATTGAGCTACGACAAACAGGGGCCGAGTAATTAAGCTAAACGTAAACAAACAACCCGTCCATAGGAAATGCATTAGACTATACTTTGCAGGCTCGTAACTCTGTTTCTACTGGATATACGGGGATGTCCTTTGAGTATGTTTTAGTCCAATTTGTCCCCCATCTAACCATAATAAAAACTTTGGGCTACGACAAACAGGGGCCGAGTACTTAAGCAAAACGTAAAGAAACAAACCCCCTCCATAGGAAATGAGTTAGACTATACTTTGCTGGCTCGTAACTCTGTTTCTACTGGAGATACGGAGATGTCCTTTGAGTATGTTATAGTCCAATTGGTCCCCCATCTAACCATGCTAAAAACATTGAGATACGACAAACAGGGGCCGAGTAATTAAGCTAAACGTAAACAAACAACCCCTCCATAGGAAATGCATTAGACTATATTTTGCAGGCCCATAACTCTGTGTCTACTAGAGATACGGGGATGTCCTTAGGATATGTTATAGTCCAAATTGTCCCCCATCTCACCATATTAAAAACTTTGGGCTACGACAAACAGGGGCCGAGTACTTAAGCAAAACGTTAAGAAACAAACCCCCTCCATAGGAAATGAGTTAGACTATACTTTGCCGGCTCGTAACTCTGTTTCTACGGAGATACGGTGATGTCCTTTGAGTATGTTTTAGTCCAGTTTGTCCCCCATCTAACCATACTAAAAACATTGAGCTACGACAAACAGGGGCCGAGATATTAAGCTAAACGTAAACAAACAACCCCTCCATAGGAAATGCATTAGACTATACTTTGCAGGCTCGTAACTCTGTTTCTACTGAGATACGGGGATGTCCTTTGAGTATGTTTTAGTCCAATTTGTCCCCCATCTAACCATACTAAAAACATTGAGCTACGACAAACAGGGGCCGAGATATTAAGCTAAACGTAAACAAACAACGCTGCTTAACTTCGGTGATAGGACAAGAACCGGTATTTTCAACGTGATATGGCCGTTGCCGAGAGTGCTAGTTAATAATTCGAATTTAAATTAAGTGAGACAAATTAACCTTCATCTTTTTAAAACAATGACAAAAAGAAAATAAGTTTACTTTTTTCATATCTATTGGAATTTAAAAGTGGAAAAAAAGTGAAAAACCAACGGCACGCAGTGTTCCTAAGAGGTCTCCCTCCCAAGTACTGACTGCGATCGACGCTGCTTAGCTTCGATGATCGGACGAGAACCGGTGTTGTCAGCGTGATATGGCCGTTGCCGAGAGTGCTATTTAATAATTTGAATTTAATTAACCTTCATCTTTATAAAACAATATCAAAAAGAAGATATTTTTGCTTTTTACATATCTGGTGGAATTTAAAAGAGGAAACAAAAGTGAAAAAGCCAACGGCACGCAGAGTTTCCAATTACTGACTGCGCTCGACGCTGCTTAACTTCGGTGATAGGACAAGAACCGGTGTTTTCAACGTGATATGGCCGTTGCCGAGAGTGCTAGTTAATAATTCGAATTTAAATTAAGTGAGACAAATTAACCTTCATCTTTTTAAAACAATGACAAAAAGAAAATAAGTTTACTTTTTTCATATCTATTGGAATTTAAAAGTGGAAAAAAAGTGAAAAACCAACGGCACGCAGTGTTCCTAAGAGGTCTCCCTCCCAAGTACTGACTGCGATCGACGCTGCTTAGCTTCGATGATCGGACGAGAACCGGTGTTGTCAGCGTGATATGGCCGTTGCCGAGAGTGCTATTTAATAATTTGAATTTAATTAACCTTCATCTTTATAAAACAATATCAAAAAGAAGATATTTTTGCTTTTTACATATCTGGTGGAATTTAAAAGAGGAAACAAAAGTGAAAAAGCCAACGGCACGCAGAGTTTCCAATTACTGACTGCGCTCGACGCTGCTTAACTTCGGTGATAGGACAAGAACCGGTGTTTTCAACGTGATATGGCCGTTGCCGAGAGTGCTAGTTAATAATTCGAATTTAAATTAAGTGAGACAAATTAACCTTCATCTTTTTAAAACAATGACAAAAAGAAAATAAGTTTGCTTTTTTCATATCTATTGGAATTTAAAAGTGGAAAAAAAGTGAAAAACCAACGGCACGCAGTGTTCCTAAGAGGTCTCCCTCCCAAGTACTGACTGCGATCGACGCTGCTTAACTTCGGTGATCGGACGAGAACCGGTGTTTTCAGCGTGATATGGCCGTTGCCGAGAGTGCTTGTTAATAATTTGAATTTAATTCACTTTCATCTTTATAAAACAATATCAAAAAGAAGATATGTTTGCTTTTTACATATCTGGTGGAATTTAAAAGAGGAAACAAAAAGGAAAAGGCCAAAGGCACGCAGTCTTCCCAAGTACAGACTGCGCTCGACGCTGCTTAACTTCGGTGATCGGACAAGAACCGTTTTTTCAGCGTGATATGGCCGTTGCCGAGAGTGCTAGTTAATAATTCGAATTTAAATTAAGTGAGACAAATTAAACTTCATCTTTTTAAAACAATAACAAAAAGAAAATATGTTTGCTTTTTTGAAATTTATTGGAATATAAAAGTGGAAAAAAAAGAGAAAAAGCCAACGGCACGCAGTGTTCCTAAGTGGTCTCCCTCCCAAGTACTGACTGCGCTCGACGCTGCTTAACTTCGGTGATCGGACGAGAACCGGTGTTTTCAGCGTGATATGTCCGTTGCCCAGAGTGCTATTTAATAATTCGAATTTAAATTAAGTGAGACAAATTAACCTTCATCATTTTAAAACAGTAACAAAAAGAAAATAAGTTTGCTTTTTCCATATCTATTGGAATTTAAAAGTGGAAAAAAAAGTGAAAAACCAACGGCACGCAGTGTTCCTAAGAGGTCTCCCTCCCAAGTACTGACTGCGATCGACGCTGCTTAGCTTCGATGATCGGACGAGAACCGGTGTTGTCAGCGTGATATGGCCGTTGCCGAGAGTGCTATTTAATAATTTGAATTTAATTAACCTTCATCTTTATAAAACAATATCAAAAAGAAGATATTTTTGCTTTTAACATATCTGGTGGAATTTAAAAGAGGAAACAAAAGTGAAAAAGCCAACGGCACGCAGAGTTTCCAATTACTGACTGCGCTCGACGATGCTTAACTTCGGTGATAGGACAAGAACCGGTGTTTTCAACGTGATATGGCCGTTGCCGAGAGTGCTAGTTAATAATTCGAATTTAAATTAAGTGAGACAAATTAACCTTCATCTTTTTAAAACAATGACAAAAAGAAAATAAGTTTGCTTTTTTCATATCTATTGGAATTTAAAAGTGGAAAAAAAGTGAAAAACCAACGGCACGCAGTGTTCCTAAGAGGTCTCCCTCCCAAGTACTGACTGCGATCGACGCTGCTTAGCTTCGATGATCGGACGAGAACCGGTGTTGTCAGCGTGATATGGCCGTTGCCGAGAGTGCTATTTAATAATTTGAATTTAATTAACCTTCATCTTTATAAAACAATATCAAAAAGAAGATATTTTTGCTTTTTACATATCTGGTGGAATTTAAAAGAGGAAACAAAAGTGAAAAAGCCAACGGCACGCAGAGTTTCCAATTACTGACTGCGCTCGACGCTGCTTAACTTCGGTGATAGGACAAGAACCGGTGTTTTCAACGTGATATGGCCGTTGCCGAGAGTGCTAGTTAATAATTCGAATTTAAATTAAGTGAGACAAATTAACCTTCATCTTTTTAAAACAATGACAAAAAGAAAATAAGTTTGCTTTTTTCATATCTATTGGAATTTAAAAGTGGAAAAAAAGTGAAAAACCAACGGCACGCAGTGTTCCTAAGAGGTCTCCCTCCCAAGTACTGACTGCGATCGACGCTGCTTAGCTTCGATGATCGGACGAGAACCGGTGTTGTCAGCGTGATATGGCCGTTGCCGAGAGTGCTATTTAATAATTTGAATTTAATTAACCTTCATCTTTATAAAACAATATCAAAAAGAAGATATTTTTGCTTTTAACATATCTGGTGGAATTTAAAAGAGGAAACAAAAGTGAAAAAGCCAACGGCACGCAGAGTTTCCAATTACTGACTGCGCTCGACGATGCTTAACTTCGGTGATAGGACAAGAACCGGTGTTTTCAACGTGATATGGCCGTTGCCGAGAGTGCTAGTTAATAATTCGAATTTAAATTAAGTGAGACAAATTAACCTTCATCTTTTTAAAACAATGAAAAAAAGAAAATAAGTTTGCTTTTTTCATATCTATTGGAATTTAAAAGTGGAAAAAAAGTGAAAAACCAACGGCACGCAGTGTTCCTAAGAGGTCTCCCTCCCAAGTACTGACTGCGATCGACGCTGCTTAGCTTCGATGATCGGACGAGAACCGGTGTTGTCAGCGTGATATGGCCGTTGCCGAGAGTGCTATTTAATAATTTGAATTTAATTAACCTTCATCTTTATAAAACAATATCAAAAAGAAGATATTTTTGCTTTTTACATATCTGGTGGAATTTAAAAGAGGAAACAAAAGTGAAAAAGCCAACGGCACGCAGAGTTTCCAATTACTGACTGCGCTCGACGCTGCTTAACTTCGGTGATAGGACAAGAACCGGTGTTTTCAACGTGATATGGCCGTTGCCGAGAGTGCTAGTTAATAATTCGAATTTAAATTAAGTGAGACAAATTAACCTTCATCTTTTTAAAACAATGACAAAAAGAAAATAAGTTTGCTTTTTTCATATCTATTGGAATTTAAAAGTGGAAAAAAAGTGAAAAACCAACGGCACGCAGTGTTCCTAAGAGGTCTCCCTCCCAAGTACTGACTGCGATCGACGCTGCTTAGCTTCGATGATCGGACGAGAACCGGTGTTGTCAGCGTGATATGGCCGTTGCCGAGAGTGCTATTTAATAATTTGAATTTAATTAACCTTCATCTTTATAAAACAATATCAAAAAGAAGATATTTTTGCTTTTTACATATCTGGTGGAATTTAAAAGAGGAAACAAAAGTGAAAAAGCCAACGGCACGCAGAGTTTCCAATTACTGACTGCGCTCGACGCTGCTTAACTTCGGTGATAGGACAAGAACCGGTGTTTTCAACGTGATATGGCCGTTGCCGAGAGTGCTAGTTAATAATTCGAATTTAAATTAAGTGAGACAAATTAATCTTCATCTTTTTAAAACAATGACAAAAAGAAAATAAGTTTGCTTTTTTCATATCTATTGGAATTTAAAAGTGGAAAAAAAGTGAAAAACCAACGGCACGCAGTGTTCCTAAGAGGTCTCCCTCCCAAGTACTGACTGCGATCGACGCTGCTTAACTTCGGTGATCGGACGAGAACCGGTGTTTTCAGCGTGATATGGCCGTTGCCGAGAGTGCTTGTTAATAATTTGAATTTAATTCACTTTCATCTTTATAAAACAATATCAAAAAGAAGATATGTTTGCTTTTTACATATCTGGTGGAATTTAAAAGAGGAAACAAAAAGGAAAAAGCCAAAGGCACGCAGTGTTCCCAAGTACAGACTGCGCTCGACGCTGCTTAACTTCGGTGATCGGACAAGAACCGTTTTTTCAGCGTGATATGGCCGTTGCCGAGAGTGCTAGTTAATAATTCGAATTTAAATTAAGTGAGACAAATTAAACTTCATCTTTTTAAAACAATAACAAAAAGAAAATATGTTTGCTTTTTTGAAATTTATTGGAATATAAAAGTGGAAAAAAAAAGAGAAAAAGCCAACGGCACGCAGTGTTCCTAAGTGGTCTCCCTCCCAAGTACTGACTGCGCTCGACGCTGCTTAACTTCGGTGATCGGACGAGAACCGGTGTTTTCAGCGTGATATGTCCGTTGCCCAGAGTGCTATTTAATAATTCGAATTCAAATTAAGTGAGACAAATTAACCTTCATCATTTTAAAACAGTAACAAAAAGAAAATAAGTTTGCTTTTTCCATATCTATTGGAATTTAAAAGTGGAAAAAAAAGTGAAAAACCAACGGCACGCAGTGTTTCTAAGAGGTCTCCCTCCCAAGTACTGACTGCGATCGACGCTGCTTAGCTTCGATGATCGGACGAGAACCGGTGTTGTCAGCGTGATATGGCCGTTGCCGAGAGTGCTATTTAATAATTTGAATTTAATTAACCTTCATCTTTATAAAACAATATCAAAAAGAAGATATTTTTGCTTTTAACATATCTGGTGGAATTTAAAAGAGGAAACAAAAGTGAAAAAGCCAACGGCACGCAGAGTTTCCAATTACTGACTGCGCTCGACGATGCTTAACTTCGGTGATAGGACAAGAACCGGTGTTTTCAACGTGATATGGCCGTTGCCGAGAGTGCTAGTTAATAATTCGAATTTAAATTAAGTGAGACAAATTAACCTTCATCTTTTTAAAACAATAACAAAAAGAAAATAAGTTTGCTTTTTTCATATCTATTGGAATTTAAAACAGGAAAAAAAAGTGAAAAAGCCAACGGCACGCAGAATTCCCAAGTGGTCTGTCTCCCAAGTACTGACTGCGCTCGACGCTGCTTAACTTCGGTGATCGGACGAGAACCGGTGTTTTCAGCGTGATATGGCCGTTGCCGAGAGTGCTATTTAATAATTTGAATTTAATTAACCTTCATCTTTATAAAACAATATCAAAAAGAAGATATTTTTGCTTTTTACATATCTGGTGGAATTTAAAAGAGGAAACAAAAGTGAAAAAGCCAACGGCACGCAGAGTTTCCAATTACTGACTGCGCTCGACGCTGCTTAACTTCGGTGATAGGACAAGAACCGGTGTTTTCAACGTGATATGGCCGTTGCCGAGAGTGCTAGTTAATAATTCGAATTTAAATTAAGTGAGACAAATTAACCTCCCTTACAAAAATGTTCTTAAGAGTTCTAAAGGAATTTCTTTGGAACCCTACGGAGCCCTTGGGATAATTTTCTAAAGAAACTATTTCCAAAGACTTCCTTGGAATTTCCTAAAGAATTCTTGAGACAAATTTCGAAAGAATGTCTTGGGATTATTTTCTAAAGAAATTCTTTAGGGATTCTAGAGATAAATTTCTTAAGAAGGTCTAGGGATTATTTTCTAAAAAAATTCATTAGGAATTCTAAAGATAAATTTCCAAAGAATGTCGTGGGATTATTTTCTAAAGAAATTCTTTAGGCATTCTAGAGATAAATTTCCAAAGAACTTCTTGGGATTATTTTCTAAAGAAATTCTTTAGGAATTCTAGAGATAAATTTCCTAAGAAGGTCTAGGGATTATTTTCCAACGAAATTCTTTAGGAATTCTTGAGATCAATTTCCAAAAAAAGTCTAGGGTTAATTTCCCAAGGAAATTCGTTAGGAATTATTGAGATAAATGTCCAATGAAGCTCTAGGGTTTATTTTCCTAAGAAATTCTTTAAGAATTCTAGAGATAAATTTCCAAAGAAGATCTAGTGTTTATTTTCCAATGAAATTCGTTTGGAATTCAAGAGATAAATTTCTAAAGAAGGTCTAGGGTTTATTTTCCAACGAAATTAGTTTAGAATTTTAGAGATGAATTTCAAAGGGCCAGATATATTGCAATTATGCTTTACATATAATTATCTAAACAATATTTTTACCCTAATTGTTTAGCTAAAGTTTTCCTAGATAGATATTAACTTGATGGTTAAAAAAATTAAAAACTTTCACGAAGGCTATAAGACTCAGCAAGCGCTGAAATGAAATGTTATATTTACCCATTGTTTTCTTTTTTATCTTTTTTTTTTTTTGCCTTTAATAATCCGTGAGGTGTTCCCTTACAAAAATCTTCTTAAGAGTTCTAAAGGAATTTCTTTGGAACCCTACGGAGCCCTTGGGATCATTTTCTAAAGAAACTATTTCCAAAGACTTCCTTGGAATTTCCTAAAGAATTCTTGAGATAAATTTCCAAAGAATGTCTTGGGATTATTTTCTAAAGAAATTCTTTAGGTATTCTAGAGATAAATTTCCAAAGAATGTCTTGGGACTATTTTCTAAAGAAAATCTTTAGGAATTCTAAAGATAAATTTCCTAAGAAGGTCTAGGGATTATTTTCTAAAGAAATTCTTTAGGAATTCTAGAGATAAATTTCCAAAGAATGTCTTGGGACTATTTTCTTTAGGAATTCTAAAGATAAATTTCCTAAGAAGGTCTAGGGACTATTTTCTAAAGAAATTCTTTAGGAATTCTAGACATAAATTTCCAAAGAATGTCTTGGAATTAATTTCTAAAGAAATTCTTTAGGAATTCTAGACATAAATTTCCAAAGAATGTCTTGGGATTCTTTTCTAAAGACATTCTTTAGGAATTCTAGAGATAAATTTCTTAGAATATCTTGGGATTATTTTCTAAAGAAATTCTTTAGGAATTCTAGAGATAAATTTCCTAAGAAGGGCTTGGGATTATTTTCGAAAGAAATTCTTTAGGAATTCTTCAGATAAATTTCCAAAGAACGTCTAGGGAATATTTTACGAAATTCTTTAGGAATTCTTGAGATCAATTTCCAAAGAACGTTTAAGGTTTATTTTCCAAAGTAAGGCATTCTTGAGATAAATTTCCAAAGAAAGTCTAGGGTTTATTTCCCAAAGAAATTAGTTAAGAATTTTGGAGATGAATTTCAAATGGCCAGATATATTGAAATTATGCTTTACATGCCTATCAAAATATTTTTACCCAAATTGTTTAGCTAAAGTTTTCCTAGATAGACATTAACTTGATGGTTAATAAAATTAAAAACGTTTCACGAAGGCTTGTCCCGTAGCTAAGGCTCAGCAAGCGCTGAAATGGAATGTTATATTTACCTATTTTTTTATTTTTTTTTTTTAGTTTTTTTTTGCCTTTAATCATCCGTTTATGTAAAGGATAAAATAGATTAAAAGTAAAATAAGAGTAATTAAAATCGTTGTGTTTAGATTTACAGGGAATCTAAGCTGTCAGTCGAAATTTTTGCTTAATTCTCTTATGGCATGTTTTATCTTTATTTCTAGCGTAATTAGAGTCCAAAATAAATATTTTTTAAAAAACATTGTAGAGAAAATTAGGTTCAACGCGTTTCTGATACTCGAAAAACTCTCGGTGAATATACATTATTAAATTTAACAACAACGTCTGTATCTACTGCTTTGTCATTAAAGCCTCCAAAACCCATTTAGTACCCCATACAATTGCACAAGGTTAAAACTTTCTGCCGTTTACGGAGGTTTTTAAGTCGATTAAATGTCTGACTTTATAAGCAATTTCACACTGCATGCGAGAACTTCCCTCGCTATAAGGGGTGTAGTTCAGCATATAAGAACTACACTCCCTGTATTAGGATATAGTTCTGCATATGAGAACTATCCTCGTTTCAAGTGGCTAAATTAATTTAACCCACAACTTTCTCTATATATTTCCCACGAAAATTCCAAAAATATTTCCCAAGAAAATTCGAAAGACATTTCCCAAGTAAATTCCAAAGATATTTCCCAAGAAAATTCCAAAGATATTTCCCAAGAAAAGTCCAAAGATATTTCCCAAGAAAATTCCAAAGATATTTCCCAAGAAAATTCCAAAGCTATTTTCCAAGAAAATTCCAAAGATATTTAAGAAAATTCCAAAGATATTTCCCAAGAAAATTGCAAAGATATTTCCCAAGAAAATTCCAAAGATATTTCCCAAGAAAATTCCAAAGATATTTCCCAAGAAAATTCCAAAGATATTTCCCAAGAAAATTCCAAAGATATTTCCCAAGAAAATTCCAAAGATATTTCCCAAGAAAATTCCAAAGATATTTCCCAAGAAAATTCCAAAGATATTTCCAAAGTAATTTCCAAAGAAAAAGAGGCCAATATTCCCCAATTTCCTAAAGAACGCCTTAAGGATTTCCAAAGAAATTTCCCAAGGAATTTTCTTAAGAGTTCTTAAGAAGATTTTTGTAAGGGCTTCATCTTTTTAAAACAATAACAAAAAGAAAATAAGTTTGCTTTTTTCATATCTATTGGAATTTAAAAGTGGAAAAAAAAGTGAAAAACCAACGGCACGCAGTGTTCCTAAGAGGTCTCCCTCCCAAGTACTGACTGCGATCGACGCTGCTAAGCTTCGATGATCGGACGAGAACCGGTGTTGTCAGCGTGATATGGCCGTTGCCGAGAGTGCTATTTAATAATTTGAATTTAATTAACCTTCATCTTTATAAAACAATATCAAAAAGAAGATATTTTTGCTTTTTACATATCTGGTGGAATTTAAAAGAGGAAACAAAAGTGAAAAAGCCAACGGCACGCAGAGTTTCCAATTACTGACTGCGCTCGACGCTGCTTAACTTCGGTGATAGGACAAGAACCGGTGTTTTCAACGTGATATGGCCGTTGCCGAGAGTGCTAGTTAATAATTCGAATTTAAATTAAGTGAGACAAATTAACCTTCATCTTTTTAAAACAATAACAAAAAGAAAATAAGTTTGCTTTTTTCATATCTATTGGAATTTAAAACAGGAAAAAAAAGTGAAAAAGCCAACGGCACGCAGAATTCCCAAGTGGTCTGTCTCCCAAGTACTGACTGCGCTCGACGCTGCTTAACTTCGGTGATCGGACGAGAACCGGTGTTTTCAGCGTGATATGGCCGTTGCCGAGAGTGCTATTTAATAATTTGAATTTAATTAACCTTCATCTTTATAAAACAATATCAAAAAGAAGATATTTTTGCTTTTTACATATCTGGTGGAATTTAAAAGAGGAAACAAAAGTGAAAAAGCCAACGGCACGCAGAGTTTCCAATTACTGACTGCGCTCGACGCTGCTTAACTTCGGTGATAGGACAAGAACCGGTGTTTTCAACGTGATATGGCCGTTGCCGAGAGTGCTACTTAATAATTCGAATTTAAATTAAGTGAGACAAATTAACCTTCATCTTTTTAAAACAATAACAAAAAGAAAATGTGTTTGCTTTTTTCATATCTATTGGATTTTAAAAGAGGAAAAAAAATTAAAAGCCAACGGCACGCAGTGTTCCTAACCCTTACAAAAATCTTCTTAAGAACTCTTAAGAAAATTCCTTGGGAAATTTCTTTGGAAATCCTTAAGGCGTTCTTTAGGAAATTGGGGAATATTGGCCTCTTTTTCTTTTGAAATTGCTTTGGAAATATCTTTGGAAATTTCTTGGGAAATATCTTTGGAATTTGCTTGGGAAATATCTTTGGAATTTTCTTGGGAAATATCTTTGGAATTTTCTTGGGAAATATCTTTGGAATTTTCTTGGGAAATATCTTTGGAATTCTCTTGGGAAATATCTTTGGAATTTTCTTGAGAAATGTCTTTGGAATTTTCTTGAGAAATGTCTTTGAAATTTACTTGGGAAATGTCTTTGGAAATTACTTGGGAAATGTCTTTGGAAATTACTTTGGAAATATCTTTGGAATTTTCTTGGGAAATTTCTTTGGAATTTACTTGGGAAATGTCTTTGGAATTTACTTGGGAAATGTCTTTGGAATTTTCTTGAGAAATGTCTTTGGAATTTTCTTGAGAAATGTCTTTGGAATTTTCTTGAGAAATGTCTTTGGAATTTTCTTGGGAAATATCTTGAGAAGTGGGTAAACTAATTTAGCCACTTGAAACGAGGATAGTTCTTACACGCAGAACCATATCCCAATACAGGGAGTGTAGTGAACTACACCCCATATAGGCCTAGCGAAGGAAGTTCTCGCATGCAGTGTGAAATTGCTTATAAAGTCAGACATTTAATCGACTTAAAAACATCCGTAAACGGCAGAAAGTTTTAACCTTGTGTAATTGTATGGTGTGCTATGTGGGTTTTGGAGGCTTTAACGGCCAAGCAGTAGATACAGACGTTGTTGTTAAATTTAATAATGTATATTCACTGAGAGTTTTTCAAGTATCAGAAACACGTTTAACCTAATTTTGTCTACAATGTTTTCTAAAAAATATTTATTTTGGACTCTAATTACGTTCGAAATAAAGATAAAACTTGCCATAAGAGAATTAAGCAAAAATTCCGACTGACAGCTTAGATTCCCTGTAAATCTAAACATAACGATTTTAATTATATACTCTTATTTCACTTTTAAAGAATTAGTGCCAGCCGGGAGTGTGGCGCACTCCTGTAAGCCAAGCTTCTGGGCGGCAAAGTTTGAGGGAATAAGACACATGCCGGCGATCCTACCCTATAGGTGCCGACTGCCCCGTGTCCGCCGGAGTTAACTTGACCCCCACACCCCTTCCGGCACCTACCAAGTAAACCTCATTTCCTTCCCTGCTTAAACACATACTGAACCCTGACTAATCGCATCCTTGTCGCGGACGTATGTGCCCTACTTACATTGAAACATCCACAATACAAAAAAAAGAGTTAGTGCCATAATTTTCGTCATCCACAGTGCGAAAAACTTTGGAAAATAAACCCTAAACCTTCTTTGGAAATTGATCTCAAGAATTCCTAAAGAATTTCGTTGGAAAATATTCCCTAGACGTTCTTTGGAAATTGATCTAAAGAATTTCGTTGGAAAATATTCCCTAGACGTTCTTTGGAAAATTATCTCAAGAATTTCTTTGGAAAACAACCCCTAGGCCTACTTTGGAAATTTATCTCTAGAAATCCTAAAGCATTTCTTTAGAAAATAATCCCAAGAAATTCTTTGGGAATTTATCTCTAGAATTCCTAAAGAATTTCTTTAGAAAATAATCCCTAGACCTTTGGAAATTTATCTCTAGAATTCCTAAAGAATTTCTTTAGAAAGTAATCCCAAGAAATTCTTTGGAAATTTATCTCTAGAATTCCTAAAGAATTTCTTTAGAAAATAATCCCAAGAAATTCTTTGGAAATTTATCTCTAGAATTCCTAAAGAATTTCTTTAGAAAATCGGCCCAAGACATTCTTTGGAAATTTATCTCTAGAATTCCTAAGGAATTTCTTTAGAAAATAACCCCAAGACATTCTTTGGAAATTTATCTTAAGAATTCTTTAGGAAATTCCAAGGAAGTCTTTGGAAATAGTTTCTTTAGAAAATGATCCCAAGGGCTCCGTTGGGTTCCAAAGAAATTCCTTTAGAACTCTTAAGAAGATTTTTGTAAGGGAAGTGGTCTCCCTCCCAAGTACTGACTGCGCTCGACGCTGCTTAGCTTCGATTATCGGACGAGAACCGGTGTATTCAGCGTGATATGGCCGTTGCCGAGAGTGCTTGTTAATAATTTGAATTTAATTCACTTTCATCTTTATAAAACAATATCAAAAAGAAGATATGTTTGCTTTTTACATATCTGGTGGAATTTAAAAGAGGAGACAAAAAGGAAAAAGCCAAAGGCACGCAGTGTTCCCAAGTTCAGACTGCGCTCGACGCTGCTTAACTTCGTTGATCGGACAAGACACGTTTTTTTCAGCGTGATATGGCCGTTGCCGAGAGTGCTAGTTAATAATTCGAATTTAAATTAAGTGAGACAAATTAAACATCATCTTTTTAAAACAATAACAAAAAGAAAATAAGTTTGTTTTTTTCATATCGATTGGAATTTAAAAGAGGAAAAAAAAGTGAAAAAACCAACGACAGGCAGTGTTCCTAAGTGGTCTCCCTCCCAAGTACTGACTGCGATCGACGCTGCTTAACTTCGGTGATCGGACGAGAACCGGTATTGTCAGCGTGATATGGCCGTTGCCGAGAGTGCTATTTAATAATTTGAATTTAATTAACCTTCATCTTTATAAAACAATAACAAAAAGAAGATATGTTTGCTTTTTTCATATCTATTGGAATTTAAAAGTGGAAAAAAAAGTGAAAAACCAACGGCACGCAGTGTTCCTAAGTGGTCTCCCTCCCAAGTACTGACTGCGCTCGACGCTGCTTAACTTCGGTGATCGGACGAGAACCGGTGTATTCAGCGTGATATGGCCGTTGCCGAGAGTGCTAGTTAATAATTTGAATTTAATTAACTTTCATCTTTATAAAACAATATCAAAAAGAAGATATGTTTGCTTTTTTATATCTGGAGGAATTTAAAAGAGGAAACAAAAAGGAAAAAGCCAAAGGCACGCAGTGTTCCCTTACAAAAATCTTCTTAAGAACTCTTAAGAAAATTCCTTGGGAAATTTCTTTGGAAATCCTTAAGGCGTTCTTTAGGAAATTGGGGAATATTGGCCTCTTTTTCTTTGGAAATTACTTTGGAAATATCTTTGGAATTTTCTTGGGAAATATCTTTGGAATTTTCTTGGGAAATATCTTTGGAATTTTCTTGGGAAATATCTTTGGAATTTTCTTGGGAAATATCTTTGGAATTTTCTTGGGAAATATCTTTGGAATTTTCTTGGGAAATATCTTTGGAATTTTCTTGGGAAATATCTTTGCAATTTTCTTGGGAAATATCTTTGGAATTTTCTTAAATATCTTTGGAATTTTCTTGGAAAATAGCTTTGGAATTTTCTTGGGAAATATCTTTGGAATTTTCTTGGGAAATATCTTTGGACTTTTCTTGGGAAATATCTTTGGAATTTTCTTGGGAAATATCTTTGGAATTTACTTGGGAAATGTCTTTCGAATTTTCTTGGGAAATATTTTTGGAATTTTCGTGGGAAATATATAGAGAAAGTTGTGGGTTAAATTAATTTAGCCACTTGAAACGAGGATAGTTCTCATATGCAGAACTATATCCTAATACAGGGAGTGTAGTTCTTATATGCTGAACTACACCCCTTATAGCGAGGGAAGTTCTCGCATGCAGTGTGAAATTGCTTATAAAGTCAGACATTTAATCGACTTAAAAACCTCCGTAAACGGCAGAAAGTTTTAACCTTGTGCAATTGTATGGGGTACTAAATGGGTTTTGGAGGCTTTAATGACAAAGCAGTAGATACAGACGTTGTTGTTAAATTTAATAATGTATATTCACCGAGAGTTTTTCGAGTATCAGAAACGCGTTGAACCTAATTTTCTCTACAATGTTTTTTAAAAAATATTTATTTTGGACTCTAATTACGCTAGAAATAAAGATAAAACATGCCATAAGAGAATTAAGCAAAAATTTCGACTGACAGCTTAGATTCCCTGTAAATCTAAACACAACGATTTTAATTACTCTTATTTTACTTTTAATCTATTTTATCCTTTACATAAACGGATGATTAAAGGCAAAAAAAAACTAAAAAAAAAAAAATAAAAAAATAGGTAAATATAACATTCCATTTCAGCGCTTGCTGAGCCTTAGCTACGGGACAAGCCTTCGTGAAACGTTTTTAATTTTATTAACCATCAAGTTAATGTCTATCTAGGAAAACTTTAGCTAAACAATTTGGGTAAAAATATTTTGATAGGCATGTAAAGCATAATTTCAATATATCTGGCCATTTGAAATTCATCTCCAAAATTCTTAACTAATTTCTTTGGGAAATAAACCCTAGACTTTCTTTGGAAATTTATCTCAAGAATGCCTTACTTTGGAAAATAAACCTTAAACGTTCTTTGGAAATTGATCTCAAGAATTCCTAAAGAATTTCGTAAAATATTCCCTAGACGTTCTTTGGAAATTTATCTGAAGAATTCCTAAAGAATTTCTTTCGAAAATAATCCCAAGCCCTTCTTAGGAAATTTATCTCTAGAATTCCTAAAGAATTTCTTTAGAAAATAATCCCAAGATATTCTAAGAAATTTATCTCTAGAATTCCTAAAGAATGTCTTTAGAAAAGAATCCCAAGACATTCTTTGGAAATTTATGTCTAGAATTCCTAAAGAATTTCTTTAGAAATTAATTCCAAGACATTCTTTGGAAATTTATGTCTAGAATTCCTAAAGAATTTCTTTAGAAAATAGTCCCTAGACCTTCTTAGGAAATTTATCTTTAGAATTCCTAAAGAAAATAGTCCCAAGACATTCTTTGGAAATTTATCTCTAGAATTCCTAAAGAATTTCTTTAGAAAATAATCCCTAGACCTTCTTAGGAAATTTATCTTTAGAATTCCTAAAGAATTTCTTTAGAAAATAGTCCCAAGACATTCTTTGGAAATTTATCTCTAGAATACCTAAAGAATTTCTTTAGAAAATAATCCCAAGACATTCTTTGGAAATTTATCTCAAGAATTCTTTAGGAAATTCCAAGGAAGTCTTTGGAAATAGTTTCTTTAGAAAATGATCCCAAGGGCTCCGTAGGGTTCCAAAGAAATTCCTTTAGAACTCTTAAGAAGATTTTTGTAAGGGTTCCCAAGTACTGACTGCGCTCGACGCTGCTTAACTTCGGTGATCGAACGAGAACCGGTTTTTTCAGCGTGATATGGCCGTTGCTGAGAGTGATAGATAATAATTCGAATTTAAATTAAGTGAGACAAATTGACCTTCATCTTTTTAAAACAATAACAAAAAGAAAAGAAGTTTCCTTTTTTCATATCTATTGGAATTTAAAAGAGGAAAAAAAAATTAAAAGCCAACGGCACGCAGTGTTCCTAAGTGGTCTCCCTCCCAAGTACTGACTGCGCTCGTCGCTGCTTAACTTCGATGATCGGACGAGAACCGGTGTATTCAGCGTGATATGGCCGTTGCCGAGAGTGCTAGTTAATAATTTGAATTTAATTAACTTTCATCTTTATAAAACAATATCAAAAAGAAGATATGTTTGCTTTTTTCCCCTTACAAAAATCTTCTTAAGAACTCTTAAGAAAATTCCTTGGGAAATTTCTTTGGAAATCCTTAAGGCGTTCTTTAGAAAATTGGGGAATATTGGCCCCTTTTTCTTTGGAAATTACTTTGGAAATATCTTTGGAATTTTCTTGGGAAATATCTTTGGAGTTTTCTTGGGAAATATCTTTGGAATTTTCTTGGGAAATATCTTTGGAATTTTCTTGGGAAATATCTTTGGAGTTTTCTTGGGAAATATCTTTGGAATTTTCTTGGGAAATATCTTTGGAATTTACTTGGGAAATGTCTTTGGAATTTTCGTGGGAAATGTCTATGGAATTTTCTTGAGAAATATATAGGGAAGATTATGGGTTAATTCATTTAGTCACTTGAAACTAGGATAGTTCTCACATGGAAAACCATATCCCAATACAGGGAGTGTAGTTCTTATATGCTGAACTACACCCCTTATAGCGAGGGAAGTTCTCGCATGCAGTGTGAAATGGCTTATAAAGTCAGGCATTTAATCGACTTAAAAACATCCGTAAACGGCAGAAAGTTTTAAACTTGTCCAATTGTATGGGGTACTAAGTGGGTTTTGGAGGCTTTAATGGCCAAGCAGTAGATACAGACGTTGTTGTTAAATTTAATAATGTATATTCACTGAGAGTTTTTCGAGTATCAGAAACGCGTTTAACCTAATTTTCTCTACAATGTTTTTTAAAAAATATTTATTTTGGACTCTAATTACGCTCGAAATAAAGATAAAACATGCCATAAGAGAATTAAGCAAAAATTCCGACTGACAGCTTAGATTCCCTGTAAATCTAAACATAACGATTTTAATTACTCTTATTTTACTTTCAATCTATTTCATCCTTTACATAAACACCTCACGGATTATTAAAGGCAAAAAAAAAAAAGATAAAAAAAGAAAACAATGGGTAAATATAACATTTCATTTCAGCGCTTGCTGAGTCTTATAGCCTTCGTGAAAGTTTTTAATTTTTTTAACCATCAAGTTAATATCTATCTAGGAAAACTTTAGCTAAACAATTAGGGTAAAAATATTGTTTAGATAATTATATGTAAAGCATAATTGCAATATATCTGGCCCTTTGAAATTCATCTCTAAAATTCTAAACTAATTTCGTTGGAAAATAAACCCTAGACCTTCTTTAGAAATTTATCTCTTGAATTCCAAACGAATTTCATTGGAAAATAAACACTAGATCTTCTTTGGAAATTTATCTCTAGAATTCTTAAAGAATTTCTTAGGAAAATAAACCCTAGAGCTTCATTGGACATTTATCTCAATAATTCCTAACGAATTTCCTTGGGAAATTAACCCTAGACTTTTTTTGGAAATTGATCTCAAGAATTCCTAAAGAATTTCGTTGGAAAATAATCCCTAGACCTTCTTAGGAAATTTATCTCTAGAATTCCTAAAGAATTTCTTTAGAAAATAATCCCAAGAAGTTCTTTGGAAATTTATCTCTAGAATGCCTAAAGAATTTCTTTAGAAAATAATCCCACGACATTCTTTGGAAATTTATCTTTAGAATTCCTAATGAATTTTTTTAGAAAATAATCCCTAGACCTTCTTAAGAAATTTATCTCTAGAATCCCTAAAGAATTTCTTTAGAAAATAATCCCAAGACATTCTTTCGAAATTTGTCTCAAGAATTCTTTAGGAAATTCCAAGGAAGTCTTTGGAAATAGTTTCTTTAGAAAATTATCCCAAGGGCTCCGTAGGGTTCCAAAGAAATTCCTTTAGAACTCTTAAGAACATTTTTGTAAGGGTCATATCTGGAGGAATTTAAAAGAGGAAACAAAAAGGAAAAAGCCAAAGGCACGCAGTGTTCCCATGTACTGACTGCGCTCGACGCTGCTTAACTTCGGTGATCGGACGAGAACCCTTTTTTTAAACGTGATATGGCCGTTGCCGAGAGTGCTAGTTAATAATTCGAATTTAAATTAAGTGAGACAAATTAACCTTCATCTTTTTAAAACAATAACAAAAAGAAAATTATGTGCGGTTTTTTCATATCTGGTGGAATTTAAAAGAGGAAACAAAAAGGAAAAAGCCAACGGCACGCAGTGTTCCTGAGTGGTCTCCCTCCCAAGTACTGACTGCGCTAGACGCTGCTTAACTTCGGTGATCGGAGGAGAACCGTTTTTTTCAGCGTGATATGGCCGTTGCCGAGAGTGCTATTTAATAATTCGAATTTAAATTAAGTGAGACAAATTAACCTTCATCTTTTCAAACAATAACAAAAAGAAAATAAGTTTGCTTTTTTCATATCTATTGGAATTCAAGATACAAAGTCCGTGACAACGATTTCTTATTGGAAATTGAATTTTAACCGTTTTTTGGATGAATATCGTTATATTTGCTTGAATTAAAGCAAAAATTACAAAAAAATGGTTTCAGTGGTTATATTTGAAAATAGTGAAAAAATTCTCAAAATGTGCTTCTCTGGCCGAGAAACGTCGATTTTCAAAATGTAATTAAAAATCGAGGTTCAATTTTATTTATTGATCAATCGAGATGAAATCACTTTTGATGAGTATTTTATAGGTAATAAAGCTGAATTCGGTCAAAAATTTGTCCGAAAAAATGCATTCAAAAGTGTACCGAAAAAATCGCATGTTTTTTTCTTCAAGATACAAAATCCGTGACAACGATTTCTGATTGGAAATTGAATTTTAACAGTTTTTTGTATGAATATCGTTATATTTGCTTGAATTAAAGCAAAAAGTACAAAAATAATGGTTTCAGTGGTTATATTTTAAAATAGTGAAAAAATTCTCAAAATGTGCTTCTCTGGCCGAGAAACGTTGATTTTGAAAATGTTATTAAAAATCGAGGTTCATTTTTATTTATTGATCAATCGAAATGAAATCACTTTTAATGAGTATTTTATAGGGAAATAAGCTGAATTCGGTCAAAAATTTGTCCAGAAAAAAATTCATTCAAAAGTGTACCGAAAAAATCGCATATTTTTTTCTTCAAGATACAAAATCCGCGACAACTATTTCTTATTGGAAATTGAATTTTAACAGTTTTTTGGATGAATATCGTTATATTTGCTTGAATTAAACAAAAAGTACAAAAATAATGGTTTCAATGGTTATATTTTAAAATAGTGAAAAAATTCTCAAAATGTTTTTCTCTGGCCGAGAAACGTCGATTTTGAAAATGTTATTAAAAATCGAGGTTCATTTTTATTTATTGATCAATCGAAATGAAATCACTTTTAATGAGTATTTTATAGGGAAATAAGCTGAATTCGGTCAAAAATTTGTCCAGAAAAAAATTCATTCAAAAGTGTACCGAAAAAATCGCATATTTTTTTCTTCAAGATACAAAATCCGTGACAACGATTTCTTATTGAAATGGAATTTTAGCAGTTTTTTGGATGAATATCGTTATATTTGCTTGAATTAAAGCAAAAAGTACAAAAATAATGGTTTCAATGGTTATATTTTAAAATAGTGAAAAAATTCTCAAAATGTTTTTCTCTGGCCGAGAAACGTCGATTTTGAAAATGTTATTAAAAATCGAGGTTCATTTTTATTTCTTGATCAATCGAAATGAAATCACTTTCAATGAGTATTTTATAGGTAATTTATTTGAATTCGGTCAATTATTTGTCCAGAAAAAAATGCATTAAAAAGTGTACCGAAAAAATCGCATGTTTTTTTTCTTCAAGATACAAAATCCGTGACAACGATTTCTTATTCAAAATTGAATTTGAACAGTTTTTTGAATGAATATCGTTATATTTGCTTGAATTAAAGCTAAAAGTACAAAAATAGTGGTTTCAGTGGTTATATTTTAAAATAGTGAAAAAATTCTCAAAATGTTTTTCTCTGGCCGAGAAACGTCGATTTTGAAAATGTTATTAAAAATCGAGGTTCATTTTTATTTATTGATCAATCGAAATGAAATCACTTTTAATGAGTATTTTATAGGGAAATAAGCTGAATTCGGTCAAAAATTTGTCCAGAAAAAAAAGCATTAAAAAGTGTACCGAAAAAATCGAATGTTTTTTTTCTTCAAGATACAAAATTGAACCTCGATTTTTAATTACATTTTGAAAATCGACGTTTCTCGGCCAGAGAAGCACATTTTGAGAATTTTTTCACTATTTTCAAATATAACCACTGAAACCATTTTTTTGTACTTTTTGCTTTAATTCAAGCAAATATAACGATATTCATCCAAAAAACGGTTAAAATTCAATTTCCAATAAGAAATCGTTGTCACGGACTTTGTATCTTGAATTCCAATAGATATGAAAAAAGCAAACTTATTTTCTTTTTGTTATTGTTTGAAAAGATGAAGGTTAATTTGTCTCACTTAATTTAAATTCGAATTATTAAATAGCACTCTCGGCAACGGCCATATCACGCTGAAGAAAACGGTTCTCCTCCGATCACCGAAGTTAAGCAGCGTCTAGCGCAGTCAGTACTTGGGAGGGAGACCACTCAGGAACACTGCGTGCCGTTGGCTTTTTCACTTTATTTTTCCTCATTTAAATTCCAATAGATATGAAAAACGCAAACTTATTTTCTTTTTGTTATTGTTTTAAAAAGATGAAGGTTAATTTGTCTCACTTAATTTAAATTCGAATTATTAACTAGCACTCTCGGCAACGGCCATATCACGTTTAAAAAAACGGTTCTCGTCCGATCACCGAAGTTAAGCAGCGTCGAGCGCAGTCAGTACTTGGGAACACTGCGTGCCTTTGGCTTTTTCCTTTTTGTTTCCTCTTTTAAATTCCTCCAGATATGAAAAAAGCAAACATATCTTCTTTTTGATATTGTTTTATAAAGATGAAAGTCAATTAAATTCAAATTATTAACTAGCACTCTCGGCAACGGCCATATCACGCTGAATACACCGGTTCTCGTCCGATCACCGAAGTTAAGCAGCGTCGAGCGCAGTCAGTACTTGGGAGGGAGACCACTTAGGAACACTGCGTGCCGTTGGTTTTTCACTTTTTTTTCCACTTTTAAATTCCAATAGATATGAAAAAAGCAAACATATCTTCTTTTTGTTATTGTTTTATAAAGATGAAGGTTAATTAAATTCAAATTATTAAATAGCACTCTCGGCAACGGCCATATCACGCTGACAATACCGGTTCTCGTCCGATCACCGAAGTTAAGCAGCGTCGATCGCAGTCAGTACTTGGGAGGGAGACCACTTAGGAACACTGCCTGTCGTTGGTTTTTTCACTTTTTTTTCCTCTTTTAAATTCCAATCGATATGAAAAAAACAAACTTATTTTCTTTTTGTTATTGTTTTAAAAAGATGATGTTTAATTTGTCTCACTTAATTTAAATTCGAATTATTAACTAGCACTCTCGGCAACGGCCATATCACGCTGAAAAAAACGTGTCTTGTCCGATCAACGAAGTTAAGCAGCGTCGAGCGCAGTCTGTACTTGGGAACACTGCGTGCCTTTGGCTTTTTCCTTTTTGTCTCCTCTTTTAAATTCCACCAGATATGTAAAAAGCAAACATATCTTCTTTTTGATATTGTTTTATAAAGATGAAAGTGAATTAAATTCAAATTATTAACAAGCACTCTCGGCAACGGCCATATCACGCTGAATACACCGGTTCTCGTCCGATAATCGAAGCTAAGCAGCGTCGAGCGCAGTCAGTACTTGGGAGGGAGACCACTTAGGAACACTGCGTGCCGTTGGCTTTTAAATTTTTTTCCTCTTTTAAAATCCAATAGATATGAAAAAAGCAAACACATTTTCTTTTTGTTATTGTTTTAAAAAGATGAAGGTTAATTTGTCTCACTTAATTTAAGTTCGAATTATAAACTAGCACTGTCGGCAACGGCCATATCGCGCTAAAAACACCGGTTCAAGTCCTATCACCGAAGTTAAGCAGCGTCGAGCGCAGTCTGTACTTGGGAGGGAGACCACTGAGGAACACTGCGTGCCGTTGGTTTTTCACTTTTTTTTCCACTTTTAAATTCCAATAGATATGAAAAAAGCAAACATATCTTCTTTTTGTTATTGTTTTATAAAGATGAAGGTTAATTAAATTCAAATTATTAAATAGCACTCTCGGCAACGGCCATATCACGCTGACAACACCGGTTCTCGTCCGATCACCGAAGTTAAGCAGCGTCGATCGCAGTCAGTACTTGGGAGGGAGACCACTTAGGAACACTTCCTGTCGTTGGTTTTTTCACTTTTTTTCCTCTTTTAAATTCCAATCGATATGAAAAAAACAAACTTATTTTCTTTTTGTCATTGTTTTAAAAAGATGATGTTTAATTTGTCTCACTTAATTTAAATTCGAATTATTAACTAGCGCTCTCGGCAACGGCCTTATCACGCTGAAAAAAACGGTTCTTGTCCGATCACCGAAGTTAAGCAGCGTCGAGCGCAGTCTGTACTTGGGAACACTGCGTGCCTTTGGCTTTTTCCTTTTTGTTTCCTCTTTTTAATTCCACCAGATATGTAAAAAGCAAACATATCTTCTTTTTGATATTGTTTTATAAAGATGAAAGTGAATTAAATTCAAATTATTAACAAGCACTCTCGGCAACGGCCATATCACGCTGAATACACCGGTTCTCGTCCGATCATCGAAGCTAAGCAGCGTCGAGCGCAGTCAGTACTTGGGAGGGAGACCACTTAGGAACACTGCGTGCCGTTGGCTTTTAATTTTTTTTCCTCTTTTAAAATCCAATAGATATGAAAAAAGCAAACATATTTTCTTTTTGTTATTGTTTTAAAAAGATGAAGGTTAATTTGTCTCACTTAATTTAAGTTCGAATTATAAACTAGCACTGTCGGCAACGGCCATATCGCGCTAAAAACACCGGTTCTAGTCCTATCACCGAAGTTAAGCAGCGTCGAGCGCAGTCAGTACTTGGGAGACAGACCACTTGGGAATTCTGCGTGCCGTTGGCTTTTTCACTTTTTTTTCCTGTTTTAAATTCCAATAGATATGAAAAAAGCAAACTTATTTTCTTTTTGTTATTGTTTTAAAAAGATGAAGGTTATTTTGTCTCACTTAATTTAAATTCGAATTATTAACTAGCACTCTCGGCAACGGCCATATCACGTTGAAAACACCGGTTCTTGTCCTATCACCGAAGTTAAGCAGCGTCGAGCGCAGTCAGTAATTGGAAACTCTGCGTGCCGTTGGCTTTTTCACTTTTGTTTCCTCCTTTAAATTCCACCAGATATGTAAAAAGCAAAAATATCTTCTTTTTGATATTGTTTTATAAAGATGAAGGTTAATTAAATTCAAATTATTAAATAGCACTCTCGGCAACGGCCATATCACGCTGAAAACACCGGTTCTCGTCCGATCACCGAAGTTAAGCAGCGTCGAGCGCAGTCAGTACTTGGGAGACAGACCACTTGGGAATTCTGCGTGCCGTTGGCTTTTTCACTTTTTTTTCCTGTTTTAAATTCCAATAGATATTAAAAAAGCAAACTTATTTTCTTTTTGTTATTGTTTTAAAAAGATGAAGGTTAATTTGTCTCACTTAATTTAAATTCGAATTATTAACTAGCACTCTCGGCAACGGCCATATCACGTTGAAAACACCGGTTCTTGTCCTATCACCGAAGTTAAGCAGCGTCGAGCGCAGTCAGTAATTGGAAACTCTGCGTGCCGTTGGCTTTTTCACTTTTGTTTCCTCTTTTAAATTCCACCAGATATGTAAAAAGCAAAAATATCTTCTTTTTGATATTGTTTTATAAAGATGAAGGTTAATTAAATTCAAATTATTAAATAGCACTCTCGGCAACGGCCATATCACGCTGAAAACACCGGTTCTCGTCCTATCACCGAAGTTAAGCAGCGTCGAGCGCAGTCAGTACTTGGGAGACAGACCACTTGGGAATTCTGCGTGCCGTTGGCTTTTTCACTTTTTTTTCCTGTTTTAAATTCCAATAGATATGAAAAAAGCAAACTTATTTTCTTTTTGTTATTGTTTTAAAAAGATGAAGGTTAATTTGTCTCACTTAATTTAAATTCGAATTATTAACTAGCACTCTCGGCAACGGCCATATCACGTTGAAAACACCGGTTCTTGTCCTATCACAGAAGTTAAGCATCGTCGAGCGCAGTCAGTAATTGGAAACTCTGCGTGCCGTTGGCTTTTTCACTTTTGTTTCCTCTTTTAAATTCCACCAGATATGTTAAAAGCAAAAATATCTTCTTTTTGATATTGTTTTATAAAGATGAAGGTTAATTAAATTCAAATTATTAAATAGCACTCTCGGCAACGGCCATATCACTCTGACAACACCGGTTCTCGTCCGATCATCGAAGCTAAGCAGCGTCGATCGCAGTCAGTACTTGGGAGGGAGACCTCTTAGGAACACTGCGTGCCGTTGGTTTTTCACTTTTTTTCAACTTTTAAATTCCAATAGATATGGAAAAAGCAAACTTATTTTCTTTTTGTTACTGTTTTAAAATGATGAAGGTTAATTTGTCTCACTTAATTTAAATTCGAATTATTAAATAGCACTCTGGGCAACGGACATATCACGCTGAAAACACCGGTTCTCGTCCGATCACCGAAGTTAAGCAGCGTCGAGCGCAGTCAGTACTTGGGAGGGAGACCACTTAGGAACACTGCGTGCCGTTGGCTTTTTCTCTCTTTTTTCCACTTTTATATTCCAATAAATTTCAAAAAAGCAAACATATTTTCTTTTTGTTATTGTTTTAAAAAGATGAAGTTTAATTTGTCTCACTTAATTTAAATTCGAATTATTAACTAGCACTCTCGGCAACGGCCATATCACGCTGAAAAAACGGTTCTTGTCTGATCACCGAAGTTAAGCAGCGTCGAGCGCAGTCTGTACTTGGGAACACTGCGTGCCTTTGGCTTTTTCCTTTTTGTTTCCTCTTTTAAATTCCACCAGATATGTAAAAAGCAAACATATCTTCTTTTTGATATTGTTTTATAAAGATGAAAGTGAATTAAATTCAAATTATTAACAAGCACTCTCGGCAACGGCCATATCACGCTGAAAACACCGGTTCTCGTCCGATCACCGAAGTTAAGCAGCGTCGAGCGAAGTCAGTACTTGGGAGACAGACCACTTGGGAATTCTGCGTGCCGTTAGCTTTTTCACTTTTTTTTCCTGTTTTAAATTCCAATAGATATGAAAAAAGCAAACTTATTTTCTTTTTGTTATTGTTTTAAAAAGATGAAGGTTAATTTGTCTCACTTAATTTAAATTCGAATTATTAACTAGCACTCTCGGCAACGGCCATATCACGTTGAAAACACCGGTTCTTGTCCTATCACCGAAGTTAAGCAGCGTCGAGCGCAGTCAGTAATTGGAAACTCTGCGTGCCGTTGGCTTTTTCACTTTTGTTTCCTCTTTTAAATTCCACCAGATATGTAAAAAGCAAAAATATCTTCTTTTTGATATTGTTTTATAAAGATGAAGGTTAATTAAATTCAAATTATTAAATAGCACTCTCGGCAACGGCCATATCACGCTGACAACACCGGTTCTCGTCCGATCATCGAAGCTAAGCAGCGTCGATCGCAGTCAGTACTTGGGAGGGAGACCTCTTAGGAACACTGCGTGCCGTTGGTTTTTCACTTTTTTTTCCACTTTTATATTCCAATAAATTTCAAAAAAGCAAACATATTTTCTTTTTGTTATTGTTTTAAAAAGATGAAGTTTAATTTGTCTCACTTAATTTAAATTCGAATTATTAACTAGCACTCTCGGCAACGGCCATATCACGCTGAAAAAACGGTTCTTGTCCGATCACCGAAGTTAAGCAGCGTCGAGCGCAGTCTGTACTTGGGAACACTGCGTGCCTTTGGCTTTTTCCTTTTTGTTTCCTCTTTTAAATTCCACCAGATATAAAAAAGCAACCATATCTTCTTTTTGTTATTGTTTTATAAAGATTAAGGTTAATTAAATTCAAATTATTAAATAGCACTCTCGGCAGCGGCCATATCAAGCGGAAAACACCGGTTCTTCTCCGATCACCGAAGTTAAGCAGCGTCGATCGCAGCCAGTACTTGGGAGGGAGACCCCTTAGGAACACTGCTTGCCGTTGGCTTTTTCACTTTTTTTTCCTCTTTTAAATTCCAATAGATATGAAAAAACCAAACATTTTTTCTTTTTGTTATTGTTTTAAAAAGATAAAGGTTAATTTGTCTCACTTAATTTAAATTCGAATTATTAACTAGCACTCTCGCCAACGGCCATATCGCGCTTAAAAACACCGGTTCTAGTCCTATCACCGAAGATAAGCAGCGTCGAGCGCAGTCAGTACTTGGGAGGGAGACCACTTAAGAACACTGCGTGCCGTTGGCTTTTTCACTTTTTTTTTCCTCTTTTAAATTCCAATAGATATGAAAAAAGCCAACATATTTTCTTTTTGTTATTGTTTTAAAAAGATGAAGGTTAATTTGTCTCACTTAGTTTAAATTCGAATTATTAAATAGCACTCTCGGCAACGGCCATATCACGCTGAAAACACCGGTTCTCGTCCGATCACCGAAGTTAAGCAGCGTCGAGCGCAGTCAGTACTTGGAAACTTTGCGTGGCGTTGGCATTTTCACTTTTATTTCCTCTTTTAAATTCCATCAGATATTAAAAAAGCAAACATATCTTCTTTTTCTTATTGATTTATAAAGATGAAGGTTAATTAAATTCAAATTATTAAATAGCACTCTCGGCAACGGCCATATCACGCTCAAAACACCGGTTCTCGTCCGATCACCGAAGTTAAGCAGCGTCGAGCGCAGTCAGTACTTGGGAGGGAGACCGCTTAGGAACACTGCGTGCCGTTGGCTTTTTCACTTTTTTTTCCTCTTTTAAATTCCTATAGATATGAAAAAAGCAAACATATTTTCTTTTTGTTATTGTTTTAAAAAGATGATGGTTAATTTGTCTCACTTAATTTACATTCGAATTATTATCTAGCACTCTCGGCAACGGCCATATCACGCTGAAAACACCGGTTCTCGTCCGATCACCGAAGTTAAGCAGCGTCGAGCGCAGTCAGTACTTGGGAGGAGACCACTTAGGAACACTGCGTGCCGTTGGCTTTTTCACTATTTTCCTCTTTTAAATTCCTATAGATATGAAAAAAGCAAACATATTTTCTTTTTGTTATTGTTTTAAAAAGATGGTCAATTTGTCTCACTTAATTTAAATTCGAATTATTATCTAGCACTCTCGGCAACGGCCATATCGCGCTGAAAACCCCGGTTCTCGTCGGATCACCGAAGTTAAGCAGCGTCGAGCGCAGTCAGTACTTGGGAGGGAGACCACTTAGGAAAACTGCGTGCCGTTGGCTTTTTCACTTTTTTTTCCTCTTTTAAATTCCAATAGATATGAAAAAAGCCAACATATTTTCTTTTTGTTATTGTTTTAAGAAGATGAAGGTTAATTTGTCTCACTTAATTTAAATTCGAATTATTAAATAGCACGCTCGGCAACGGCCATATCACGCTGAAAACACCGGTTCTCGTCCGATCACCGAAGTTAAGCAGCGTCGAGCGCAGTCAGTACTTGGGAGGGAGACCACTTAGGAACACTTCGTGCCGTTGGCTTTTTCACTTTTTTTTCCTGTTTTAAATTCCAATAGATATGAAAAAAGCAAACATATTTTCTTTTTCTTATTGTTTTAAAAAGATGATGGTTAATTTGTCTCACTTAGTTTAAATTCGAATTATCATCTAGCACTCTCGGCAACGGCCATATCACGCTGAAGACACCGGTTCTCGTCCGATCACCGAAGTTAAGCAGCGTCGAGCGCAGTCAGTACTTGGAAACTCTGCGTGCCGTTGGCTTTTTCACTTTTATTTCCTCTTTTAAATTCCATCAGATATGAAAAAAGCAAACATATCTTCTTTTTGTTATTGTTTTATAAAGATGAAGGTTTTTAAATTCAAATTATTAAATAGCACTCTCGGCAACGGCCATATCACGCTGAAAACACCGGTTCTCGTCCGATCACCGAAGTTAAGCAGCGTCGAGCGCAGTCAGTACTTGGGAGGGAGACCACTTAGGAACACTGCGTTTCGTTGGCTTTTACACTTTTTTTTCCTCTTTTAAATTTTAATAGATATGAAAAAAGCAAACATGTTTTCTTTTTGTTATTGTTTTAAAATGATGAAGGTCAATTTGTCTCACTTAATTTAAATTCGAATTATTATCTAGCACTCTTGGCATAGGCCATATCACGCTGAAAACACCGGTTCTCGTCGGATCAGCGAAGTTAAGCAGCGTCGAGCGCAGTCAGTACTTGGGAGGGAGACCACTTAGGAACACTGCGTGCCGTTGGCTTTTTCACTTTTTTTTCCTCTTTTAAATTCCAATAGATATGAAAAAAGCCAACATATTTTCTTTTTGTTATTGTTTTAAAAAGATGAAGGTTAATTTGTCTCACTTAATTTAAATTCGAATTATTAAATAGCACTCTCGGCAACGGCCATATCACGCTGAAAACACCGGTTCTCGTCCGATCACCGAAGTTAAGCAGCGTCGAGCGCAGTCAGTACTTGCGAGGGAGACCACTTAGGAAAACTGGGTGCCGTTGACTTTTTCACTTTTCTTTCCTCTTTTAAATTCCAATAGATATGAAAAAAGCAAACATATTTTCTTTTTGTTATTGTTTTAAAAAGATGATGGTTAATTTGTCTCACTTAATTTAAATTCGAATTATTATCTAGCACTCTCGGCAACGGCCATATCACGCTGAAAACACCGGTTCTCGTCCGATCACCGAAGTTAAGCAGCGTCGAGCGCAGTCAGTACTTGGAAACTTTGCGTGCCGTTGATTTTTTCACTTTTATTTCCTCTTTTAAATTCCATGAGATATGAAAAAAGCAAACATATCTTCTTTTTCTTATTGATTTATAAAGATGAAGGTCAATTAAATTCGAATTATTAAATAGCACTCTCGGCAACGGCCATATCACGCTGAAAACACCGGTTCTCGTCCGATAACCGAAGTTAAGCAGCGTCGAGCGCAGTCAGTACTTGGGAGGGAGACCACTTAGGAACACTGCGTGCCGTTGGCTTTTTCACTTTTTTTTCCTCTTTTAAATTCCAATAGATATGAAAAAAGCAAACATATTTTCTTTTTGTTATTGTTTTAAAAAGATGATGGTTAATTTGTCTCACTTAATTTAAATTCGAATTATTATCTAGCACTCTCGGCAACGGCCATATCACGCTGAAAACACCGGTTCTCGTCCGATCACCGAAGTTAAGCAGCGTCGAGCGCAGTCAGTACTTGGAAACTTTGCGTGCCGTTGATTTTTTCACTTTTATTTCCTCTTTTAAATTCCATGAGATATGAAAAAAGCAAACATATCTTCTTTTTCTTATTGATTTATAAAGATGAAGGTCAATTAAATTCGAATTATTAAATAGCACTCTCGGCAACGGCCATATCACGCTGAAAACACCGGTTCTCGTCCGATAACCGAAGTTAAGCAGCGTCGAGCGCAGTCAGTACTTGGGAGGGAGACCACTTAGGAACACTGCGTGCCGTTGGCTTTTTCACTTTTTTTTCCTCTTTTAAATTCCAATAGATATGAAAAAAGCAAACATATTTTCTTTTTGTTTTTGTTTTAAAAAGATGATGGTTAATTTGTCTCACTTAATTTAAATTCGAATTATTATCTAGCACTCTCGGCAACGGCCATATCACGCTGAAAACACCGGTTCTCGTCCGATCACCGAAGTTAAGCAGCGTCGAGCGCAGTCAGTACTTGGAAACTTTGCGTGCCGTTGGCTTTTTCACTTTTATTTCCTCTTTTAAATTCCATGAGATATGAAAAAAGCAAACATATCTTCTTTTTCTTATTGATTTATAAAGATGAAGGTTAATTAAATTCGAATTATTAAATAGCACACTCGGCAACGGCCATATCACGCTGAAAACACCGGTTCTCGTCCGATCACCGAAGTTAAGCAGCGTCGAGCGCAGTCAGTACTTGGGAGGGAGACCACTTAGGAACACTGCGTTTCGTTGGCTTTTTCACTTTTTTTTCCTCTTTTAAATTTTAATAGATATGAAAAAAGCAAACATGTTTTCTTTTTGTTATTGTTTTAAAATGATGAAGGTCAGTTTGTCTCACTTAATTTAAATTCGAATTATTATATAGCACTCTTGGCATAGGCCATATCACGCTGTAAACACCGGTTCTCGTCGGATCAGCGAAGTTAAGCAGCGTCGAGCGCAGCCAGTACTTGGGAGGGAGACCACTTAGGAACACTGCGTGCCGTTGGCTTTTTCACTTTTTTTTCCTCTTTTAAATTCCAATAGATATGAAAAAAGCAAACATATTTTCTTTTTGTTATTGTTTTAAAAAGATGATGGTTAATTTGTCTCACTTAATTTAAATTCGAATTATTATCTAGCACTCTCGGCAACGGCCATATCACGCTGAAAACACCGGTTCTCGTCCGATCACCGAAGTTAAGCAGCGTCGAGCGCAGTCAGTACTTGGAAACTTTGCGTGCCGTTGATTTTTTCACTTTTATTTCCTCTTTTAAATTCCATGAGATATGAAAAAAGCAAACATATCTTCTTTTTCTTATTGATTTATAAAGATGAAGGTCAATTAAATTCGAATTATTAAATAGCACTCTCGGCAACGGCCATATCACGCTGAAAACACCGGTTATCGTCCGATAACCGAAGTTAAGCAGCGTCGAGCGCAGTCAGTACGTGGGAGGGAGACCACTTAGGAACACTGCGTGCCGTTGGCTTTTTCACTCTTTTTTCCTCTTTTAAATTCCAATAGATATGAAAAAAGCAAACATATTTTCTTTTTGTTATTGTTTTAAAAAGATGATGGTTAATTTGTCTCACTTAATTTAAATTCGAATTATTATCTAGCACTCTCGGCAACGGCCATATCACGCTGAAAACACCGGTTCTCGTCCGATCACCGAAGTTAAGCAGCGTCGAGCGCAGTCAGTACTTGGGAGGGAGACCACTTAGGAACACTGCGTGCCGTTGGCTTTTTCACTTTTTTTTCCTCTTTTAAATTCCAATAGATATGAAAAAAGCAAACATATTTTCTTTTTGTTATTGTTTTAAAAAGATGATGGTTAATTTGTCTCACTTAATTTAAATTCGAATTATTATCTAGCACTCTCGGCAACGGCCATATCACGCTGAAAACACCGGTTCTCGTCCGATCACCGAAGTTAAGCAGCGTCGAGCGCAGTCAGTACTTGGAAACTTTGCGTGCCGTTGGCTTTTTCACTTTTATTTCCTCTTTTAAATTCCATGAGATATGAAAAAAGCAAACATATCTTCTTTTTCTTATTGATTTATAAAGATGAAGGTTAATTAAATTCGAATTTTTAAATAGCACTCTCGGCAACGGCCATATCACGCTGAAAACACCGGTTCTCGTCCGATAACCGAAGTTAAGCAGCGTCGAGCGCAGTCAGTACTTGGGAGGGAGACCACTTAGGAACACTGCGTGCCGTTGGCTTTTTCACTTTTTTTCCTCTTTTAAATTCCTATAGATATGAAAAAAGCAACCATATTTTCTTTTTGTTATTGTTTTAAAAAGATGAAGGTCAATTTGTCTCACTTAATTTAAGTTCGAATTATTATCTAGCACTCTCGGCAACGGCCATATCACGCTGAAAACACCGGTTCTCGTCGGATCACCGAAGTTAAGCGGCGTCGAGCGCAGTCAGTACTTGGGAGGGAGACCACTTAGGAACACTGCGCGCCGTTGGCTTTTTCACTTTTTTTTCCTCTTTTAAATTCCAATAGATATGAAAAAAGCCAACATATTTTCTTTTTGTTATTGCTTTAAAAAGATGAAGGTTAATTTGTCTCACTTAATTTAAATTCGAATTATTAAATAGCACTCTCGGCAACGGCCATATCACGCTGAAAACACCGGTTCTCGTCCGATCACCGAAGTTAAGCAGCGTCGAGCGCAGTCAGTACTTGCGAGGGAGACCACTTAGGAAAACTGGGTGCCGTTGACTTTTTCACTTTTGTTTCCTCTTTTAAATTCCTATAGATATGAAAAAAGCAAACATATTTTCTTTTTGTTATTGTTTTAAAAAGATGAAGGTCAATTTGTCTCACTTAATTTAAATTCGAATTATTATCTAGCACTGTCGGCAACGGCAATATCACGCTGAAAACACCGGTTCTCGTCGGATCACCGAAGTTAAGCAGCGTCGAGCGCAGTCTGTACTTGGGAACACTGCGTGCCTTTGGCTTTTTCCTTTTTGTTTCCTCTTTTAAATTCCACCAGATATGTAAAAAGCAAACATATCTTCTTTTTGATATTGTTTTATAAAGATGAAAGTGAATTAAATTCAAATTATTAACAAGCACTCTCGGCAACGGCCATATCACGCTGAAAACACCGGTTCTCGTCCGATCACCGAAGTTAAGCAGCGTCGAGCGCAGTCAGTACTTGGGAGACAGACCACTTGGGAATTCTGCGTGCCGTTGGCTTTTTCACTTTTTTTTCCTGTTTTAAATTCCAATAGATATGAAAAAAGCAAACTTATTTTCTTTTTGTTATTGTTTTAAAAAGATGAAGGTTAATTTGTCTCACTTAATTTAAATTCGAATTATTAACTAACACTCTCGGCAACGGCCATATCACGTTGAAAACACCGGTTCTTGTCCTATCACCGAAGTTAAGCAGCGTCGAGCGCAGTCAGTAATTGGAAACTCTGCGTGCCGTTGGCTTTTTCACTTTTGTTTCCTCTTTTAAATTCCACCAGATATGTAAAAAGCAAAAATATCTTCTTTTTGATATTGTTTTATAAAGATGAAGGTTAATTAAATTCAAATTATTAAATAGCACTCTCGGCAACGGCCATATCACGCTGACAACACCGGTTCTCGTCCGATCATCGAAGCTAAGCAGCGTCGATCGCAGTCAGTACTTGGGAGGGAGACCTCTTAGGAACACTGCGTGCCGTTGGTTTTTCACTTTTTTTTCCACTTTTAAATTCCAATAGATATGAAAAAAGCAAACTTATTTTCTTTTTGTCATTGTTTTAAAAAGATGAAGGTTAATTTGTCTCACTTAATTTAAATTCGAATTATTAACTAGCACTCTCGGCAACGGCCATATCACGTTGAAAACACCGGTTCTTGTCCTATCACCGAAGTTAAGCAGCGTCGAGCGCAGTCAGTAATTGGAAACTCTGCGTGCCGTTGGCTTTTTCACTTTTGTTTCCTCTTTTAAATTCCACCAGATATGTAAAAAGCAAAAATATCTTCTTTTTGATATTGTTTTATAAAGATGAAGGTTAATTAAATTCAAATTATTAAATAGCACTCTCGGCAACGGCCATATCACGCTGAAAACACCGGTTCTCGTCCGATCACCGAAGTTAAGCAGCGTCGAGCGCAGTCAGTACTTGGGAGACAGACCACTTGGGAATTCTGCGTGCCGTTGGCTTTTTCACTTTTTTTTCCTGTTTTAAATTCCAATAGATATGAAAAAAGCAAACTTATTTTCTTTTTGTTATTGTTTTAAAAAGATGAAGGTTAAGTTGTCTCACTTAATTTAAATTCGAATTATTAACTAGCACTCTCGGCAACGGCCATATCACGTTGAAAACACCGGTTCTTGTCCTATCACCGAAGTTAAGCATCGTCGAGCGCAGTCAGTAATTGGAAACTCTGCGTGCCGTTGGCTTTTTCACTTTTGTTTCCTCTTTTAAATTCCACCAGATATGTTAAAAGCAAAAATATCTTCTTTTTGATATTGTTTTATAAAGATGAAGGTTAATTAAATTCAAATTATTAAATAGCACTCTCGGCAACGGCCATATCACGCTGAAAACACCGGTTCTCGTCCGATCACCGAAGTTAAGCAGCGTCGAGCGCAGTCAGTACTTGGGAGACAGACCACTTGGGAATTCTGCGTGCCGTTGGCTTTTTCACTTTTTTTTCCTGTTTTAAATTCCAATAGATATGAAAAAAGCAAACTTATTTTCTTTTTGTTATTGTTTTAAAAAGATGAAGGTTAAGTTGTCTCACTTAATTTAAATTCGAATTATTAACTAGCACTCTCGGCAACGGCCATATCACGTTGAAAACACCGGTTCTTGTCCTATCACCGAAGTTAAGCATCGTCGAGCGCAGTCAGTAATTGGAAACTCTGCGTGCCGTTGGCTTTTTCACTTTTGTTTCCTCTTTTAAATTCCACCAGATATGTTAAAAGCAAAAATATCTTCTTTTTGATATTGTTTTATAAAGATGAAGGTTAATTAAATTCAAATTATTAAATAGCACTCTCGGCAACGGCCATATCACGCTGACAACACCGGTTCTCGTCCGATCATCGAAGCTAAGCAGCGTCGATCGCAGTCAGTACTTGGGAGGGAGACCTCTTAGGAACACTGCGTGCCGTTGGTTTTTCACTTTTTTTTCCACTTTTAAATTCCAATAGATATGGAAAAAGCAAACTTATTTTCTTTTTGTTACTGTTTTAAAATGATGAAGGTTAATTTGTCTCACTTAATTTAAATTCGAATTATTAAATAGCACTCTGGGCAACGGACATATCACGCTGAAAACACCGGTTCTCGTCCGATCACCGAAGTTAAGCAGCGTCGAGCGCAGTCAGTACTTGGGAGGGAGACCACTTAGGAACACTGCGTGCCGTTGGCTTTTTCTCTTTTTTTTCCACTTTTATATTCCAATAAATTTCAAAAAAGCAAACATATTTTCTTTTTGTTATTGTTTTAAAAAGATGAAGGTTAATTTGTCTCACTTAATTCAAATTCGAATTATTAACTAGCACTCTCGGCAACGGCCATATCACGCTGAAAAAACGGTTCTTGTCCGATCACCGAAGTTAAGCAGCGTCGAGCGCAGTCTGTACTTGGGAACACTGCGTGCCTTTGGCTTTTTCCTTTTTGTTTCCTCTTTTAAATTCCACCAGATATGTAAAAAGCAAACATATCTTCTTTTTGATATTGTTTTATAAAGATGAAAGTGAATTAAATTCAAATTATTAACAAGCACTCTCGGCAACGGCCATATCACGCTGAATACACCGGTTCTCGTCCGATCATCGAAAATAAGCAGCGTCGAGCGCAGTCAGTACTTGGGAGGGAGACCACTTAGGAACACTGCGTGCCGTTGGCTTTTTCACTTTTTTTTCCTCTTTTAAATTCCAATAGATATGAAAAAAGCCAACATATTTTCTTTTTGTTATTGTTTTAAGAAGATGAAGGTTAATTTGTCTCACTTAATTTAAATTCGAATTATTAATAAGCACTCTCGGCAACGGCCATATCACGCTGAAAACACCGGTTCTCGTCCGATCACCGAAGTTAAGCAGCGTCGAGCGCAGTCAGTACTTGGGAGGGAGACCACTTAGGAACACTGCGTGCCGTTGGCTTTTTCACTTTTTTTTCCTCATTTAAAATCCAATAGATATAAAAAAAGCAAACATATTTTTTTTTTGTTATTGTTTTAAAAAGATGATGGTTAATTTGTCTCACTTAGTTTAAATTCGAATTATTATCTAGCACTCTCGGCAACTGCCATATCACGCTGAAAACACCGGTTCTCGTCCGATCACCGAAGTTAAGCAGCGTCGAACGCAGTCAGTACTTGGAAACTTTGCGTGCCGTTGGCTTTTTCACTTTTATTTCCTCTTTTAAATTCCATCAGATATGAAAAAAGCAAACATATCTTCTTTTTTTTATTGATTTTTAAAGATGAAGGTTAATTAAATTCAAATTATTAAATAGCACTCTCGGCAACGGCCATGTCACGCTGAAAGCACAGGTTCTCGTCCGATCACCGAAGTTAAGCAGCGTCGAGCGCAGTCAGTACTTGGGAGGGAGACCACTTAGGAACACTGCGTGCCGTTGGCTTTTTCACTTTTTTTTCCTCTTTTAAATTCCAATAGATATGAAAAAAGCAAACATATTTTCTTTTTGTTATTGTTTTAAAAAGATGATGGTTAATTTGTCTCACTTAGTTTAAATTCGAATTATCATCTAGCACTCTCGGCAACGGCCATATCACGCTGAAGACACCGGTTCTCGTCCGATCACCGAAGTTAAGCAGCGTCGAGCGCAGTCAGTACTTGGAAACTCTGCGTGCCGTTGGCTTTTTCACTTTTATTTCCTCTTTTAAATTCCATCAGATATGAAAAAAGCAAACATATCTTCTTTTTGTTATTGTTTTATAAAGATGAAGGTTTTTAAATTCAAATTATTAAATAGCACTCTCGGCAACGGCCATATCACGCTGAAAACACCGGTTCTCGTCCGATCACCGAAGTTAAGGAGCGTCGAGCGCATTGAGTACTTGGGAGGGAGACCACTTAGGAACACTGCGTTTCGTTGGCTTTTTCACTTTTTTTTCCTCTTTTAAATTTTAATAGATATGAAAAAAGCAAACATGTTTTCTTTTTGTTATTGTTTTAAAATGATGAAGGTCAATTTGTCTCACTTAATTTAAATTCGAATTATTATCTAGCACTCTTGGCATAGGCCATATCACGCTGAAAACACCGGTTCTCGTCGGATCAGCGAAGTTAAGCAGCGTCGAGCGCAGTCAGTACTTGGGAGGGAGACCACTTAGGAACACTGCGTGCCGTTGGCTTTTTCACTTTTTTTCCTCTTTTAAATTCCAATAGATATGAAAAAAGCAAACATATTTTCTTTTTGTTATTGTTTTAAAAAGATGATGGTTAATTTGTCTCACTTAATTTAAATTCGAATTATTATCTAGCACTCTCGGCAACGGCCATATCACGCTGAAAACACCGGTTCTCGTCCGATCACCGAAGTTAAGCAGCGTCGAGCGCAGTCAGTACTTGGGAGGGAGACCACTTAGGAACACTGCGTGCCGTTGGCTTTTTCACTTTTTTTTCCTCTTTTAAATTCCAATAGATATGAAAAAAGCAAACATATTTTCTTTTTGTTATTGTTTTAAAAAGATGAAGGTTAATTTGTCTCACTTAATTTAAATTCGAATTATTAAATAGCACTCTCGGCAACGGCCATATCACGCTGAAAACACCGGTTCTCGTCCGATCACCGAAGTTAAGCAGCGTCGAGCGCAGTCAGTACTTGGGAGGGAGACCACTTAGGAACACTTTGTGCCGTTGGCTTTTTCACTTTTTTTTCCTCTTTTAAATTCCAAAAGATATGAAAAAAGCAAACATATTTTCTTTTTGTTATTGTTTTAAAAAGATGATGGTTAATTTGTCTCACTTAATTTAAATTCGAATTATTATCTAGCACTCTCGGCAACGGCCATATCACGCTGAAAACACCGGTTCTCGTCCGATCACCGAAGTTAAGCAGCGTCGAGCGCAGTCAGTACTTGGAAACTTTGCGTGCCGTTGGCTTTTTCACTTTTATTTCCTCTTTTAAATTCCATGAGATATGAAAAAAGCAAACATCTTCTTTTTCTTATTGATTTATAAAGATGAAGGTTAATTAAATTCGAATTATTATCTAGCACTCTCGGCAACGGCCATATCACGCTGAAAACACCGGTTCTCGTCCGATCACCGAAGTTAAGCAGCGTCGAGCGCAGTCAGTACATGGGAGGGAGACCACTTAGGAACACTGCGTGCCGTTGGCTTTTTCACTTTTTTTCCTCTTTTAAATTCCAATAGATATGAAAAAAGCCAACATATTTTCTTTTTGTTATTGTTTTAAAAAGATGAAGGTTAATTTGTCTCACTTAATTTAAATTCGAATTATTAAATAGCACTCTCGGCAACGGCCATATCACGCTGAAAACACCGGTTCTCGTCGGATCACCGAAGTTAAGCAGCGTCGAGCGCAGTCAGTACTTGCGAGGGAGACCACTTAGGAAAACTGGGTGCCGTTGACTTTTTCACTTTTTTTTCCTCTTTTAAATTCCTATAGATATGAAAAAAGCAAACATATTTTCTTTTTGTTATTGTTTTAAAAAGATGAAGGTCAATTTGTCTCACTTAATTTAAATTCGAATTATTATCTAGCACTGTCGGCTACGGCAATATCACGCTGAAAACACCGGTTCTCGTCGGATCACCGAAGTTAAGCAGCGTCGAGCGCAGTCAGTACTTGGGAGGGAGACCACTTAGGAACACTGCGTGCCGTTGGCTTTTTCACTTTTTTTTCCTCTTTTAAAATCAATAGATATGAAAAAAGCAAACATATTTTCTTTTTGTTATTGTTTTAAAAAGATGATGGTTAATTTGTCTCACTTATTTTAAATTCGAATTATTATCTAGCACTCTCGGCAACGGCCATATCACGCTGAAAACACCGGTTCTCGTCCGATCACCGAAGTTAAGCAGCGTCGAGCGCAGTCAGTACTTGGAAACTTTGCGTGCCGTTGGCTTTTTCACTTTTATTTCCTCTTTTAAATTCCATGAGATATGAAAAAAGCAAACATCTTCTTTTTCTTATTGATTTATAAAGATGAAGGTTAATTAAATTCGAATTATTAAATAGCACTCTCGGCAACGGCCATATCACGCTGAAAACACCGGTTCTCGTCCGATCACCGAAGTTAAGCAGCGTCGAGCGCAGTCAGTACTTGCGAGGGAGACCACTTAGGAAAACTGGGTGCCGTTGACTTTTTCACTTTTGTTTCCTCTTTTAAATTCCTATAGATATGAAAAAAGCAAACATATTTTCTTTTTGTTATTGTTTTAAAAAGATGAAGGTCAATTTGTCTCACTTAATTTAAATTCGAATTATTATCTAGCACTGTCGGCTACGGCAATATCACGCTGAAAACACCGGTTCTCGTCGGATCACCGAAGTTAAGCAGCGTCGAGCGCAGTCAGTACTTGGGAGGGAGACCACTTAGGAACACTGCGTGCCGTTGGCTTTTTCACTTTTTTTTCCTCTTTTAAATTCCGATAGATATGAAAAAAGCAAACATATTTTCTTTTTGTTATTGTTTTAAAAAGATGATGGTTAATTTGTCTCACTTAATTTAAATTCGAATTATTATCTAGCACTCTCGGCAACGGCCATATCACGCTGAAAACACCGGTTCTCGTCCGATCACCGAAGTTAAGCAGCGTCGAGCGCAGTCAGTACTTGGAAACTTTGCGTGCCGTTGGCTTTTTCACTTTTATTTCCTCTTTTAAATTCCATGAGATATGAAAAAAGCAAACATATCTTCTTTTTCTTATTGATTTATAAAGATGAAGGTTAATTAAATTCGAATTATTATCTAGCACTCTCGGCAACGGCCATATCACGCTGAAAACACCGGTTCTCGTCCGATCACCGAAGTTAAGCAGCGTCGAGCGCAGTCAGTACATGGGAGGGAAACCACTTAGGAACACTGCGTGCCGTTGGCTTTTTCACTTTTTTTCCTCTTTTAAATTCCAATAGATATGAAAAAAGCCAACATATTTTCTTTTTGTTATTGTTTTAAAAAGATGAAGGTTAATTTGTCTCACTTAATTTAAATTCGACTTATTAAATAGCACTCTCGGCAACGGCCATATCACGCTGAAAACACCGGTTCTCGTCGGATCACCGAAGTTAAGCAGCGTCGAGCGCAGTCAGTACTTGCGAGGGAGACCACTTAGGAAAACTGGGTGCCGTTGACTTTTTCACTTTTTTTTCCTCTTTTAAATTCCTATAGATATGAAAAAAGCAAACATATTTTCTTTTTACCTCTCCGTGTGACGTAGTCCAGGAGAGGTTCTGTAACGGCCGTGTCTGTGTGTGTGTCTGTCTGTGTGTGTGTCTGTCTGTGTGTCTGTCTGTCTGTCCGTTGTTACACCCACGTGACCGCGTTCGCAGTTTGCGTATCGGAGCAAACGTGTTCGCCATTTCCGAACTGCTTTCACAGTCACGGAAATGGCTCCTCTACTTGAGTTCTCACACCACCATCTTCTGGTCTTTGTCCATCCCACACGGACACCAGTCTGTTCTTACTGGCTTCTAATCACCACCATCTTCTGCTCTTTGTCAATCCCACATTGACACCAGTCTGCACTTACACTGGCTTCTAACACCACCATCCACTGGTCTTCCGTCTATTCCACATAGACACCAATCTGTATCATTGGCTTCTACTCCATTATCATCGTTTGGTTTTAGGATATACGCGGCGATCAGCTAGGGTTACGAGAAACGTCTAGCCTCCCTAAGGTGGGATCGCCACCAAAGGTTTTCGCAATTGCGCTTTTTCCTTACTATTATAATGGAAACGAATCGTATATATACCCCAAATTTGAAAAAAGCGGGCAAGAGGGGTACCCTTAACTTTAAACGTCAATATTAGCAAAGTTTGAGAAGATAATAGGTATAACTTTATTTTAAACGATTTAACTATTATTAATGTTAATTATTGAAGATTAAAATAATTAAAAATAATTATATTTATTTAAATATTAAAGATAAACCTCTGGTGCAAAGAGAGAGATTATCATTGCCTCCTATATCTACCAAGGCCCGTGCATGCGATATATTTCCTTCATTGCCTCTTATATCTATCAAGGCCCGTGCATTGTGATATATTTCATTCATTGCCTCCTATATCTATCAAGGCCCGTGCATTGCGATATATTTTTCAAAACAACAACAAAAATGGGAAACCCCAACTCAGAAACATAATAACGTTTTCATTGGATACTTTAAGTTTATATAATCTTCTTGACACGGAGAGGTAATATTTTGGTTTTCCCAACTTGTTGTTATTGTTTTAAAAAGATGAAGGTCAATTTGTCTCACTTAATTTAAATTCGAATTATTATCTAGCACTGTCGGCAACGGCCATATCACGCTGAAAACACCGGTTCTCGTCGGATCACCGAAGTTAAGCAGCGTCGAGCGCAGTCAGTACTTGGGAGGGAGACCACTTAGGAACACTGCGTGCCGTTGGCTTTTTCACTTTTTTTTCCTCTTTTAAAATCAATAGATATGAAAAAAGCAAACATATTTTCTTTTTGTTATTGTTTTAAAAAGATGATGGTTAATTTGTCTCACTTATTTTAAATTCGAATTATTATCTAGCACTCTCGGCAACGGCCATATCACGCTGAAAACACCGGTTCTCGTCCGATCACCGAAGTTAAGCAGCGTCGAGCGCAGTCAGTACTTGGAAACTTTGCGTGCCGTTGGCTTTTTCACTTTTATTTCCTCTTTTAAATTCCATGAGATCTGAAAAAAGCAAACATCTTCTTTTTCTTATTGATTTATAAAGATGAAGGTTAATTAAATTCGAATTATTAAATAGCACTCTCGGCAACGGCCATATCACGCTGAAAACACCGGTTCTCGTCCGATCACCGAAGTTAAGCAGCGTCGAGCGCAGTCAGTACTTGCGAGGGAGACCACTTAGGAAAACTGGGTGCCGTTGACTTTTTCACTTTTGTTTCCTCTTTTAAATTCCTATAGATATGAAAAAAGCAAACATATTTTCTTTTTGTTATTGTTTTAAAAAGATGGTCAATTTGTCTCACTTAATTTAAATTCGAATTATTATCTAGCACTGTCGGCTACGGCAATATCACGCTGAAAACACCGGTTCTCGTCGGATCACCGAAGTTAAGCAGCGTCGAGCGCAGTCAGTACTTGGGAGGAGACCACTTAGGAACACTGCGTGCCGTTGGCTTTTTCACTTTTTTTTCCTCTTTTAAATTCCGATAGATATGAAAAAAGCAAACATATTTTCTTTTTGTTATTGTTTTAAAAAGATGATGGTTAATTTGTCTCACTTAATTTAAATTCGAATTATTATCTAGCACTCTCGGCAACGGCCATATCACGCTGAAAACACCGGTTCTCGTCCGATCACCGAAGTTAAGCAGCGTCGAGCGCAGTCAGTACTTGGAAACTTTGCGTGCCGTTGGCTTTTTCACTTTTATTTCCTCTTTTAAATTCCATGAGATATGAAAAAAGCAAACATATCTTCTTTTTCTTATTGATTTATAAAGATGAATGTTAATTAAATTCGAATTATTAAATAGCACTCTCGGCAACGGCCATATCACGCTGAAAACACCGGTTCTCGTCCGATCACCGAAGTTAAGCAGCGTCGAGCGCAGTCAGTACTTGGGAGGGAGACCACTTAGGAACACTGCGTGCCGTTGGCTTTTTCACTTTTTTTTCCTCTTTTAAATTCCAAAAGATATGAAAAAAGCAAACATATTTTCTTTTTGTTATTGTTTTAAAAAGATGATGGTTAATTTGTCTCACTTAATTTAAATTCGAATTATTATCTAGCACTCTCGGCAACGGCCATATCACGCTGAAAACACCGGTTCTCGTCCGATCACCGAAGTTAAGCAGCGTCGAGCGCAGTCAGTACTTGGAAACTTTGCGTGCCGTTGGCTTTTTCACTTTTATTTCCTCTTTTAAATTCCATGAGATATGAAAAAAGCAAACATCTTCTTTTTCTTATTGATTTATAAAGATGAAGGTTAATTAAATTCGAATTATTATCTAGCACTCTCGGCAACGGCCATATCACGCTGAAAACACCGGTTCTCGTCCGATCACCGAAGTTAAGCAGCGTCGAGCGCAGTCAGTACTTGGGAGGGAGACCACTTAGGAACACTGCGTGCCGTTGGCTTTTTCACTTTTTTTTCCTCTTTTAAATTCCAATATATATGAAAAAAGCAAACATATTTTCTTTTTGTTATTGTTTTAAAAAGATGAAGGTTAATTTGTCTCACTTAATTTAAATTCGAATTATTAAATAGCACTCTCGGCAACGGCCATATCACGCTGAAAACACCGGTTCTCGTCCGATCACCGAAGTTAAGCAGCGTCGAGCGCAGTCAGTACTTGCGAGGGAGACCACTTAGGAAAACTGGGTGCCGTTGACTTTTTCACTTTTTTTTCCTCTTTTAAATTCCTATAGATATGAAAAAAGCAAACATATTTTCTTTTTGTTATTGTTTTAAAAAGATGAAGGTCAATTTGTCTCACTTAATTTAAATTCGAATTATTATCTAGCACTGTCGGCAACGGCCATATCACGCTGAAAACACCGGTTCTCGTCGGATCACCGAAGTTAAGCAGCGTCGAGCGCAGTCAGTACTTGGGAGGGAGACCACTTAGGAACACTGCGTGCCGTTGGCTTTTTCACTTTTTTTTCCTCTTTTAAATTCAATAGATATGAAAAAAGCAAACATATTTTCTTTTTGTTATTGTTTTAAAAAGATGATGGTTAATTTGTCTCACTTAATTTAAATTCGAATTATTATCTAGCACTCTCGGCAACGGCCATATCACGCTGAAAACACCGGTTCTCGTCCGATCACCGAAGTTAAGCAGCGTCGAGCGCAGTCAGTACTTGGAAACTTTGCGTGCCGTTGGCTTTTTCACTTTTATTTCCTCTTTTAAATTCTATGAGATATGAAAAAAGCAAACATCTTCTTTTTCTTATTGATTTATAAAGATGAAGGTTAATTAAATTCGAATTATTAAATAGCACTCTCGGCAACGGCCATATCACGCTGAAAACACCGGTTCTCGTCCGATCACCGAAGTTAAGCAGCGTCGAGCGCAGTCAGTACTTGCGAGGGAGACCACTTAGGAAAACTGGGTGCCGTTGACTTTTTCACTTTTGTTTCCTCTTTTAAATTCCTATAGATATGAAAAAAGCAAACATATTTTCTTTTTGTTATTGTTTTAAAAAGATGAAGGTCAATTTGTCTCACTTAATTTAAATTCGAATTATTATCTAGCACTGTCGGCTACGGCAATATCACGCTGAAAACACCGGTTCTCGTCGGATCACCGAAGTTAAGCAGCGTCGAGCGCAGTCAGTACTTGGGAGGGAGACCACTTAGGAACACTGCGTGCCGTTGGCTTTTTCACTTTTTTTCCTCTTTTAAATTCCAATAGATATGAAAAAAGCAAACATATTTTCTTTTTGTTATTGTTTTAAAAAGATGATGGTTAATTTGTCTCACTTAATTTAAATTCGAATTATTATCTAGCACTCTCGGCAACGGCCATATCACGCTGAAAACACCGGTTCTCGTCCGATCACCGAAGTTAAGCAGCGTCGAGCGCAGTCAGTACTTGGAAACTTTTTCGTGCCGTTGGCTTTTTCACTTTTATTTCCTCTTTTAAATTCCATGAGATATGAAAAAAGCAAACATCTTCTTTTTCTTATTGATTTATAAAGATGAAGGTTAATTAAATTCGAATTATTATCTAGCACTCTCGGCAACGGCCATATCACGCTGAAAACACCGGTTCTCGTCCGATCACCGAAGTTAAGCAGCGTCGAGCGCAGTCAGTACATGGGAGGGAGACCACTTAGGAACACTGCGTGCCGTTGGCTTTTTCACTTTTTTTTCCTCTTTTAAATTCCAATAGATATGAAAAAAGCCAACATATTTTCTTTTTGTTATTGTTTTAAAAAGATGAAGGTTAATTTGTCTCACTTAATTTAAATTCGAATTATTAAATAGCACTCTCGGCAACGGCCATATCACGCTGAAAACACCGGTTCTCGTCCGATCACCGAAGTTAAGCAGCGTCGAGCGCAGTCAGTACTTGCGAGGGAGACCACTTAGGAAAACTGGGTGCCGTTGACTTTTTCACTTTTTTTTCCTCTTTTAAATTCCTATAGATATGAAAAAAGCAAACATATTTTCTTTTTGTTATTGTTTTAAAAAGATGAAGGTCAATTTGTCTCACTTAATTTAAATTCGAATTATTATCTAGCACTGTCGGCAACGGCAATATCACGCTGAAAACACCGGTTCTCGTCGGATCACCGAAGTTAAGCAGCGTCGAGCGCAGTCAGTACTTGGAAACTTTGCGTGCCGTTGGCTTTTTCACATTTATTTCCTCTTTTAAATTCCATGAGATATGAAAAAAGCAAACATCTTCTTTTTCTTATTGATTTATAAAGATGAAGGTTAATTAAATTCGAATTATTAAATAGCACTCTCGGCAACGGCCATATCACGCTGAAAACACCGGTTCTCGTCCGATCACCGAAGTTAAGCAGCGTCGAGCGCAGTCAGTACTTGGGAGGGAGACCACTTAGGAACACTGCGTGCCGTTGGCTTTTTCACTTTTTTTTCCTCTTTTAAATTCCAATAGATATGAAAAAAGCAAACATATTTTCTTTTTGTTATTGTTTTAAAAAGATGAAGGTTAATTTGTCTCACTTAATTTAAATTCGAATTATTAAATAGCACTCTCGGCAACGGCCATATCACGCTGAAAACACCGGTTCTCGTCCGATCACCGAAGTTAAGCAGCGTCGAGCGCAGTCAGTACTTGGGAGGGAGACCACTTAGGAACACTGCGTGCCGTTGGCTTTTTCACTTTTATTTCCTCTTTTAAATTCCAATAGAAATGAAAAAAGCAAACTTATTTTCTTTTTGTTATTGTTTTAAAAAGATGAAGGTTAATTTGTCTCACTTAATTTAAATTCGAATTATTAACTAGCACTCTCGCCAACGGCCATATCGCGCTGAAAACCCCGGTTCTCGTCGGATCACCGAAGTTAAGCAGCGTCGAGCGCAGTCAGTACTTGGGAGGGAGACCACTTAGGAACACTGCGTGCCGTTGGCTTTTTCACTTTTTTTTCCTCTTTTAAATTCAATAGATATGAAAAAAGCAAACATATTTTCTTTTTGTTATTGTTTTAAAAAGATGATGGTTAATTTGTCTCACTTAATTTAAATTCGAATTATTATCTAGCACTCTCGGCAACGGCCATATCACGCTGAAAACACCGGTTCTCGTCCGATCACCGAAGTTAAGCAGCGTCGAGCGCAGTCAGTACTTGGAAACTTTGCGTGCCGTTGGCTTTTTCACTTTTATTTCCTCTTTTAAATTCTATGAGATATGAAAAAAGCAAACATCTTCTTTTTCTTATTGATTTATAAAGATGAAGGTTAATTAAATTCGAATTATTAAATAGCACTCTCGGCAACGGCCATATCACGCTGAAAACACCGGTTCTCGTCCGATCACCGAAGTTAAGCAGCGTCGAGCGCAGTCAGTACTTGCGAGGGAGACCACTTAGGAGAACTGGGTGCCGTTGACTTTTTCACTTTTGTTTCCTCTTTTAAATTCCTATAGATATGAAAAAAGCAAACATATTTTCTTTTTGTTATTGTTTTAAAAAGATGAAGGTCAATTTGTCTCACTTAATTTAAATTCGAATTATTATCTAGCACTGTCGGCTACGGCAATATCACGCTGAAAACACCGGTTCTCGTCGGATCACCGAAGTTAAGCAGCGTCGAGCGCAGTCAGTACTTGGGAGGGAGACCACTTAGGAACACTGCGTGCCGTTGGCTTTTTCACTTTTTTTCCTCTTTTAAATTCCAATAGATATGAAAAAAGCAAACATATTTTCTTTTTGTTATTGTTTTAAAAAGATGATGGTTAATTTGTCTCACTTAATTTAAATTCGAATTATTATCTAGCACTCTCGGCAACGGCCATATCACGCTGAAAACACCGGTTCTCGTCCGATCACCGAAGTTAAGCAGCGTCGAGCGCAGTCAGTACTTGGAAACTTTTTCGTGCCGTTGGCTTTTTCACTTTTATTTCCTTTTTTAAATTCCATGAGATATGAAAAAAGCAAACATCTTCTTTTTCTTATTGATTTATAAAGATGAAGGTTAATTAAATTCGAATTATTATCTAGCACTCTCGGCAACGGCCATATCACGCTGAAAACACCGGTTCTCGTCCGATCACCGAAGTTAAGCAGCGTCGAGCGCGGTCAGTACTTGGGAACACTGCGTGCCGTTGCCTTTTTCACTTTTATTTCCTCAGTCAGTGATCCGACGAGAACCGGTGTTTTCAGCGTGATATGGCCGTTGCCGAGAGTGCTAGATAATAATTCGAATTTAAATTAAGTGAGACAAATTGACCATCTTTTTAAAACAATAACAAAAAGAAAATATGTTTGCTTTTTTCATATCTATAGGAATTTAAAAGAGGAAAAAAAAGTGAAAAAGCCAACGGCACGCAGTGTTCCTAAGTGGTCTCCTCCCAAGTACTGACTGCGCTCGACGCTGCTTAACTTCGGTGATCGGACGAGAACCGGTGTTTTCAGCGTGATATGGCCGTTGCCGAGAGTGCTATTTAATAATTCGAATTTAAATTAAGTGAGACAAATTAACCTTCATCTTTTTAAAACAATAACAAAAAGAAAATATGTTGGCTTTTTTCATATCTATTGGAATTTAAAAGAGGAAAAAAAAGTGAAAAAGACAACGGCGCGCAGTGTTCCTAAGTGGTCTCCCTCCCAAGTACTGACTGCGCTCGACGCTGCTTAACTTCGGTGATCCGACGAGAACCGGTGTTTTCAGCGTGATATGGCCGTTGCCGAGAGTGCTAGATAATAATTCGAATTTAAATTAAGTGAGACAAATTGACCTTCATCTTTTTAAAACAATAACAAAAAGTAAATATGTTTGCTTTTTTCATATCTATAGGAATTTAAAAGAGGAAAAAAAAGTGAAAAAGCCAACGGCACGCAAAGTTTCCAAGTACCTACTGCGCTCGACGCTGCTTAACTTCGGTGATCCGACGAGAACCGGTGTTTTCAGCGTGATATGGCCGTTGCCGAGAGTGCTAGATAATAATTCGAATTTAAATTAAGTGAGACAAATTAACCATCATCTTTTTAAAACAATAACAAAAAGAAAATATGTTTGCCTTTTTCATATCTATTGGAATTTAAAAGAGGAAAAAAAATTGAAAAAGCCAACGGCACGCAGTGTTCCTAAGTGGTCTCCCTCCCAAGTACTGACTGCGCTCGACGCTGCTTAACTTCGGTGATCCGACGAGAACCGGTGTTTTCAGCGTGATATGGCCGTTGCCGAGAGTGCTATTTAATAATTCGAATTTAAATTAAGTGAGACAAATTGACCATCTTTTTAAAACAATAACAAAAAGAAAATATGTTTGCTTTTTTCATATCTATAGGAATTTAAAAGAGGAAAAAAAAGTGAAAAAGCCAACGGCACGCAGTGTTCCTAAGTGGTCTCCTCCCAAGTACTGACTGCGCTCGACGCTGCTTAACTTCGGTGATCGGACGAGAACCGGTGTTTTCAGCGTGATATGGCCGTTGCCGAGAGTGCTATTTAATAATTCGAATTTAAATTAAGTGAGACAAATTAACCTTCATCTTTTTAAAACAATAACAAAAAGATAATATGTTTGCTTTTTTCATATCTATAGGAATTTAAAAGAGGAAAAAAAAGTGAAAAAGCCAACGGCACCCAGTTTTCCTAAGTGGTCTCCCTCCCAAGTACTGACTGCGGTCGACGCTGCTTAACTTCGGTGATCGGACGAGAACCGGTGTTTTCAGCGTGATATGGCCGTTGCCGAGAGTGCTATTTAATAATTCGAATTTAAATTAAGTGAGACAAATTAACCTTCATCTTTTTAAAACAATAACAAAAAGAAAATATGTTGGCTTTTTTCATATCTATTGGAATTTAAAAGAGGAAAAAAAAGTGAAAAAGCCAACGGCGCGCAGTGTTCCTAAGTGGTCTCCCTCCCAAGTACTGACTGCGCTCGACGCTGCTTAACTTCGGTGATCCGACGAGAACCGGTGTTTTCAGCGTGATATGGCCGTTGCCGAGAGTGCTAGATAATAATTCGAACTTAAATTAAGTGAGACAAATTGACCTTCATCTTTTTAAAACAATAACAAAAAGAAAATATGTTTGCTTTTTTCATATCTATAGGAATTTAAAAGAGGAAAAAAAGTGAAAAAGCCAACGGAACGCAGTGTTCCTAAGTGGTCTCCCTCCCAAGTACTGACTGCGCTCGACGCTGCTTAACTTCGGTTATCGGACGAGAACCGGTGTTTTCAGCGTGATATGGCCGTTGCCGAGAGTGCTATTTAATAATTCGAATATAATTAACCTTCATCTTTATAAATCAATAAGAAAAAGAAGATATGTTTGCTTTTTTCATATCTCATGGAATTTAAAAGAGGAAATAAAAGTGAAAAAGCCAACGGCACGCAAAGTTTCCAAGTACTGACTGCGCTCGACGCTGCTAAACTTCGGTGATCGGACGAGAACCGGTGTTTTCAGCGTGATATGGCCGTTGCCGAGAGTGCTAGATAATAATTCGAATTTAAATTAAGTGAGAGAAATTAACCATCATCTTTTTAAAACAATAACAAAAAGAAAATATGTTTGCTTTTTTCATATCTATTGGAATTTAAAAGAGGAAAAAAAAGTGAAAAAGCCAACGGCGCGCAGTGTTCCTAAGTGGTCTCCCTCCCAAGTACTGACTGCGCTCGAAGCTGCTTAACTTCGGTGATCCGACGAGAACCGGTGTTTTCAGCGTGATATGGCCGTTGCCGAGAGTGCTAGATAATAATTCGAACTTAAATTAAGTGAGACAAATTGAACTTCATCTTTTTAAAACAATAACAAAAAGAAAATATGTTTGCTTTTTTCATATCTATAGGAATTTAAAAGAGGAAAAAAAGTGAAAAAGCCAACGGAACGCAGTGTTCCTAAGTGGTCTCCCTCCCAAGTACTGACTGCGCTCGACGCTGCTTAACTTCGGTTATCGGACGAGAACCGGTGTTTTCAGCGTGATATGGCCGTTGCCGAGAGTGCTATTTAATAATTCGAATATAATTAACCTTCATCTTTATAAATCAATAAGAAAAAGAAGATATGTTTGCTTTTTTCATATCTCATGGAATTTAAAAGAGGAAATAAAAGTGAAAAAGCCAACGGCACGCAAAGTTTCCAAGTACTGACTGCGCTCGACGCTGCTAAACTTCGGTGATCGGACGAGAACCGGTGTTTTCAGCGTGATATGGCCGTTGCCGAGAGTGCTAGATAATAATTCGAATTTAAATTAAGTGAGAGAAATTAACCATCATCTTTTTAAAACAATAACAAAAAGAAAATATGTTTGCTTTTTTCATATCTATTTTAATTTAAAAGAGGAAAAAAAAGTGAAAAAGCCAACGGCTCGCAGTGTTCCTAAGTGGTCTCCCGCACAAGTACTGACTGGGCTCGACGCTGCTTAACTTCGGTGATCGGACGAGAAACGGTGTTTTCAGCGTGATATGGCCGTTGCCGAGAGTGCTATTTAATAATTTGAGTTTAATTAACCTTCATCTTTATAAATCAATAAGAAAAAGAAGATATGTTTGCTTTTTTCATATCTGATGGAATTTAAAAGAGGAAATAAAAGTGAAAATGCCAACGCCACGCAAAGTTTCCAAGTACTGTCTGCGCTCGACGCTGCTTAACTTCGGTGATCGGACGAGAACCGGTGTTTTCAGCGTGATATGGCCGTTGCCGAGAGTGCTATTTAATAATTCGAATTTAAATTAAGTGAGACAAATTAACCTTCATCTTTTTAAAACAATAACAAAAAGAAAATATGTTGGCTTTTTTCATATCTATTGGAATTTAAAAGAGGAAAAAAAAGTGAAAAAGCCAACGGCTCGCAGTGTTCCTAAGTGGTCTCCCTCCCAAGTACTGACTGCGCTCGACGCTGCTTAACTTCTCGGATCCGACGAGAACCGGTGTTTTCAGCGTGATATGGCCGTTGCCGAGAGTGCTAGATAATAATTCGAATTTAAATTAAGTGAGACAAATTGACCTTCATCTTTTTAAAACAATAACAAAAAGAAAATATGTTTGCTTTTTTCATATCTATAGGAATTTAAAAGAGGAAAAAAAGTGAAAAAGCCAACGGCACGCAGTGTTCCTAAGTGGTCTCCTCCCAAGTACTGACTGCGCTCGACGCTGCTTAACTTCGGTGATCGGACGAGAACCGGTGTTATCAGCGTGATATGGCCGTTGCCGAGAGTGCTATTTAATAATTCGAATTTAAATTAAGTGAGAAAATTAACCTTCATCTTTTTAAAACAATAACAAAAAGAAAATATGTTGGCTTTTTTCATATCTATTGGAATTTAAAAGTGGAAAAAAAAGTGAAAAAGCCAACTTCGCGCAGTGTTCCAAAGTGGTCTCCCTCCCAAGTACTGACTGCGCTCGACGCTGCTTAACTTCGGAGATCCGACGAGAACCGGTGTTTTCAGCGTGATATGGCCGTTGCCGAGAGTGCTAGATAATAATTCGAATTTAAATTAAGTGAGACAAATTGACCTTCATCTTTTTAAAACAATAACAAAAAGTAAATATGTTTGCTTTTTTCATATCTATAGGAATTTAAAAGAGGAAAAAAAAGTGAAAAAGCCAACGGCACGCAGTGTTCCTAAGTGGTCTCCCTCCCAAGTACTGACTGCGCTCGACGCTGCTTAACTTCGGGGATCCGACGAGAACCGGTGTTTTCAGCGTGATATGGCCGTTGCCGAGAGTGCTAGATAATAATTCGAATTTAAATTAAGTGAGACAAATTGACCTTCATCTTTTTAAAACAATAACAAAAAGAAAATATGTTTGCTTTTTTCATATCTATAGGAATTTAAAAGAGGAAAAAAAAGTGAAAAAGCCAACGGCACGCAGTGTTCCTAAGTGGTCTCCTCCCAAGTACTGACTGCGCTCGACGCTGCTTAACTTCGGTGATCGGACGAGAACCGGTGTTATCAGCGTGATATGGCCGTTGCCGAGAGTGCTATTTAATAATTCGAATTTAAATTAAGTGAGAAAATTAACCTTCATCTTTTTAAAACAATAACAAAAAGAAAATATGTTGGCTTTTTTCATATCTATTGGAATTTAAAAGAGGAAAAAAAAGTGAAAAAGCCAACTTCGCGCAGTGTTCCTAAGTGGTCTCCCTCCAAAGTACTGACTGCGCTCGACGCTGCTTAACTTCGGAGATCCGACGAGAACCGGTGTTTTCAGCGTGATATGGCCGTTGCCGAGAGTGCTAGATAATAATTCGAATTTAAATTAAGTGAGACAAATTGACCTTCATCTTTTTAAAACAATAACAAAAAGTAAATATGTTTGCTTTTTTCATATCTATAGGAATTTAAAAGAGGAAAAAAAAGTGAAAAAGCCAACGGCACGCAAAGTTTCCAAGTACCTACTGCGCTCGACGCTGCTTAACTTCGGTGATCGGACGAGAACCGGTGTTTTTAGCGTGATATGGCTGTTGCCGAGAGTGCTAGATAATAATTCGAATTTAAATTAAGTGAGACAAATTAACCATCATCTTTTTAAAACAATAACAAAAAGAAAATATGTTTGCTTTTTTCATATCTATTGGAATTTAAAAGAGGAAAAAAAATTGAAAAAGCCAACGGCACGCAGTGTTCCTAAGTGGTCTCCCTCCCAAGTACTGACTGCGCTCGACGCTGCTTAACTTCGGTGATCCGACGAGAACCGGTGTTTTCAGCGTGATATGGCCGTTGCCGAGAGTGCTATTTAATAATTCGAATTTAAATTAAGTGAGACAAATTGACCTTCATCTTTTTAAAACAATAACAAAAAGAAAATATGTTTGCTTTTTTCATATCTATAGGAATTTAAAAGAGGAAAAAAAAGTGAAAAAGCCAACGGCACGCAGTGTTCCTAAGTGGTCTCCTCCCAAGTACTGACTGCGCTCGACGCTGCTTAACTTCGGTGATCGGACGAGAACCGGTGTTTTCAGCGTGATATGGCTGTTGCCGAGAGTGCTATTTAATAATTCGAATTTAAATTAAGTGAGACAAATTAACCTTCATCTTTTTAAAACAATAACAAAAAGATAATATGTTTGCTTTTTTCATATCTATAGGAATTTAAAAGAGGAAAAAAAAGTGAAAAAGCCAACGGCACCCAGTTTTCCTAAGTGGTCTCCCTCCCAAGTACTGACTGCGCTCGACGCTGCTTAACTTCGGTGATCGGACGAGAACCGGTGTTTTCAGCGTGATATGGCCGTTGCCGAGAGTGCTATTTAATAATTCGAATTTAAATTAGTTGAGACAAATTAACCTTCATCTTTTTAAAACAATAACAAAAAGAAAATATGTTGGCTTTTTTCATATCTCATGGAATTTAAAAGAGGAAATAAAAGTGAAAAAGCCAACGGCACGCAAAGTTTCCAAGTACTGACTGCGCTCGACGCTGCTAAACTTCGGTGATCGGACGAGAACCGGTGTTTTCAGCGTGATATGGCCGTTGCCGAGAGTGCTATTTAATAATTCGAATATAATTAACCTTCATCTTTATAAATCAATAAGAAAAAGAAGATATGTTTGCTTTTTTCATATCTCATGGAATTTAAAAGAGGAAATAAAAGTGAAAAAGCCAACGGCACGCAAAGTTTCCAAGTACTGACTGCGCTCGACGCTGCTAAACTTCGGTGATCGGACGAGAACCGGTGTTTTCAGCGTGATATGGCCGTTGCCGAGAGTGCTAGATAATAATTCGAATTTAAATTAAGTGAGAGAAATTAACCATCATCTTTTTAAAACAATAACAAAAAGAAAATATGTTTGCTTTTTTCATATCTATTGGAATTTAAAAGAGGAAAAAAAAGTGAAAAAGCCAACGGCGCGCAGTGTTCCTAAGTGGTCTCCCTCCCAAGTACTGACTGCGCTCGACGCTGCTTAACGTCGGTGATCCGACGAGAACCGGTGTTTTCAGCGTGATATGGCCGTTGCCGAGAGTGCTAGATAATAATTCGAACTTAAATTAAGTGAGACAAATTGACCTTCATCTTTTTAAAACAATAACAAAAAGAAAATATGTTTGCTTTTTTCATATCTATAGGAATTTAAAAGAGGAAAAAAAGTGAAAAAGCCAACGGAACGCAGTGTTCCTAAGTGGTCTCCCTCCCAAGTACTGACTGCGCTCGACGCTGCTTAACTTCGGTTATCGGACGAGAACCGGTGTTTTCAGCGTGATATGGCCGTTGCCGAGAGTGCTATTTAATAATTCGAATATAATTAACCTTCATCTTTATAAATCAATAAGAAAAAGAAGATATGTTTGCTTTTTTCATATCTCATGGAATTTAAAAGAGGAAATAAAAGTGAAAAAGCCAACGGCACGCAAAGTTTCCAAGTACTGACTGCGCTCGACGCTGCTAAACTTCGGTGATCGGACGAGAACCGGTGTTTTCAGCGTGATATGGCCGTTGCCGAGAGTGCTAGATAATAATTCGAATTTAAATTAAGTGAGAGAAATTAACCATCATCTTTTTAAAACAATAACAAAAAGAAAATATGTTTGCTTTTTTCATATCTATTGGAATTTAAAAGAGGAAAAAAAAAGTGAAAAAGCCAACGGCACGCAGTGTTCCTAAGTGGTCTCCCTCCCAAGTACTGACTGCGCTCGACGCTGCTTAACTTCGGTGATCCGACGAGAACCGGTGTTTTCAGCGTGATATGGCCGTTGCCGAGAGTGCTATTTAATAATTCGAATTTAAATTAAGTGAGACAAATTGACCTTCATCTTTTTAAAACAATAACAAAAAGAAAATATGTTTGCTTTTTTCATATCTATAGGAATTTAAAAGAGGAAAAAAAAGTGAAAAAGCCAACGGCACGCAGTGTTCCTAAGTGGTCTCCTCCCAAGTACTGACTGCGCTCGACGCTGCTTAACTTCGGTGATCGGACGAGAACCGGTGTTTTCAGCGTGATATGGCCGTTGCCGAGAGTGCTATTTAATAATTCGAATTTAAATTAAGTGAGACAAATTAACCTTCATCTTTTTAAAACAATAACAAAAAGATAATATGTTTGCTTTTTTCATATCTATAGGAATTTAAAAGAGGAAAAAAAAGTGAAAAAGCCAACGGCACGCAGTGTTCCTAAGTGGTCTCCCTCCCAAGTACTGACTGCGCTCGACGCTGCTTAACTTCGGTGATCCGACGAGAACCGGTGTTTTCAGCGTGATATGGCCGTTGCCGAGAGTGCTAGATAATAATTCGAACTTAAATTAAGTGAGACAAATTGACCTTCATCTTTTTAAAACAATAACAAAAAGAAAATATGTTTGCTTTTTTCATATCTATAGGAATTTAAAAGAGGAAAAAAAGTGAAAAAGCCAACGGAACGCAGTGTTCCTAAGTGGTCTCCCTCCCAAGTACTGACTGCGCTCGACGCTGCTTAACTTCGGTTATCGGACGAGAACCGGTGTTTTCAGCGTGATATGGCCTTTGCCGAGAGTGCTATTTAATAATTCGAATATAATTAACCTTCATCTTTATAAATCAATAAGAAAAAGAAGATATGTTTGCTTTTTTCATATCTCATGGAATTTAAAAGAGGAAATAAAAGTGAAAAAGCCAACGGCACGCAAAGTTTCCAAGTACTGACTGCGCTCGACGCTGCTAAACTTCGGTGATCGGACGAGAACCGGTGTTTTCAGCGTGATATGGCCGTTGCCGAGAGTGCTAGATAATAATTCGAATTTAAATTAAGTGAGAGAAATTAACCATCATCTTTTTAAAACAATAACAAAAAGAAAATATGTTTGCTTTTTTCATATCTATTGGAATTTAAAAGAGGAAAAAAAAAGTGAAAAAGCCAACGGCACGCAGTGTTCCTAAGTGGTCTCCCTCCCAAGTACTGACTGCGCTCGACGCTGCTTAACTTCGGTGATCCGACGAGAACCGGTGTTTTCAGCGTGATATGGCCGTTGCCGAGAGTGCTATTTAATAATTCGAATTTAAATTAAGTGAGACAAATTGACCTTCATCTTTTTAAAACAATAACAAAAAGAAAATATGTTTGCTTTTTTCATATCTATAGGAATTTAAAAGAGGAAAAAAAAGTGAAAAAGCCAACGGCACGCAGTGTTCCTAAGTGGTCTCCTCCCAAGTACTGACTGCGCTCGACGCTGCTTAACTTCGGTGATCGGAGAGAACCGGTGTTTTCAGCGTGATATGGCCGTTGCCGAGAGTGCTATTTAATAATTCGAATTTAAATTAAGTGAGACAAATTAACCTTCATCTTTTTAAAACAATAACAAAAAGATAATATGTTTGCTTTTTTCATATCTATAGGAATTTAAAAGAGGAAAAAAAAGTGAAAAAGCCAACGGCACGCAGTGTTCCTAAGTGGTCTCCTCCCAAGTACTGACTGCGCTCGACGCTGCTTAACTTCGGTTATCGGACGAGAACCGGTGTTTTCAGCGTGATATGGCCGTTGCCGAGAGTGCTATTTAATAATTCGAATATAATTAACCTTCATCTTTATAAATCAATAAGAAAAAGAAGATATGTTTGCTTTTTTCATATCTCATGGAATTTAAAAGAGGAAATAAAAGTGAAAAAGCCAACGGCACGCAAAGTTTCCAAGTACTGACTGCGCTCGACGCTGCTAAACTTCGGTGATCGGACGAGAACCGGTGTTTTCAGCGTGATATGGCCGTTGCCGAGAGTGCTATTTAATAATTCGAATTTAAATTAAGTGAGACAAATTAACCTTCATCTTTTTAAAACAATAACAAAAAGAAAATATGTTTGCTTTTTTCATATCTATTGGAATTTAAAAGAGGAAAAAAAGTGAAAAAGCCAACGGCACGCAGTGTTCCTAAGTGGTCTCCCTCCCAAGTACTGACTGCGCTCGACGCTGCTTAACTTCGGTGATCGGACGAGAACCGGTGTTTTCAGCGTGATATGGCCGTTGCCGAGAGTGCTATTTAATAATTCGAATTTAATTAACCTTCATCTTTATAAATCAATAAGAAAAAGAAGATGTTTGCTTTTTTCATATCTCATGGAATTTAAAAGAGGAAATAAAAGTGAAAAAGCCAACGGCACGCAAAGTTTCCAAGTACTGACTGCGCTCGACGCTGCTTAACTTCGGTGATCGGACGAGAACCGGTGTTTTCAGCGTGATATGGCCGTTGCCGAGAGTGCTAGATAATAATTCGAATTTAAATTAAGTGAGACAAATTAACCATCATCTTTTTAAAACAATAACAAAAAGAAAATATGTTTGCTTTTTTCATATCTATTGGAATTTAAAAGAGGAAAAAAAATTGAAAAAGCCAACGGCACGCAGTGTTCCTAAGTGGTCTCCCTCCCAAGTACTGACTGCGCTCGACGCTGCTTAACTTCGGTGATCCGACGAGAACCGGTGTTTTCAGCGTGATATGGCCGTTGCCGAGAGTGCTATTTAATAATTCGAATTTAAATTAAGTGAGACAAATTGACCATCTTTTTAAAACAATAACAAAAAGAAAATATGTTTGCTTTTTTCATATCTATAGGAATTTAAAAGAGGAAAAAAAAGTGAAAAAGCCAACGGCACGCAGTGTTCCTAAGTGGTCTCCTCCCAAGTACTGACTGCGCTCGACGCTGCTTAACTTCGGTGATCGGACGAGAACCGGTGTTTTCAGCGTGATATGGCCGTTGCCGAGAGTGCTATTTAATAATTCGAATTTAAATTAAGTGAGACAAATTAACCTTCATCTTTTTAAAGCAATAACAAAAAGATAATATGTTTGCTTTTTTCATATCTATAGGAATTTAAAAGAGGAAAGAAAAGTGAAAAAGCCAACGGCACGCAGTGTTCCTAAGTGGTCTCCTCCCAAGTACTGACTGCGCTCGACGCTGCTTAACTTCGGTGATCGGACGAGAACCGGTGTTTTCAGCGTGATATGGCCGTTGCCGAGAGTGCTATTTAATAATTCGAATTTAAATTAAGTGAGACAAATTAACCTTCATCTTTTTAAAACAATAACAAAAAGATAATATGTTTGCTTTTTTCATATCTATAGGAATTTAAAAGATAAAAAAAAAGTGAAAAAGCCAACGGCACCCAGTTTTCCTAAGTGGTCTCCCTCCCAAGTACTGACTGCGCTCGACGCTGCTTAACTTCGGTGATCGGACGAGAACCGGGGTTTTCAGCGTGATATGGCCGTTGCCGAGAGTGCTATTTAATAATTCGAATTTAAATTAAGTGAGACAAATTAACCATCTTTTTAAAACAATAACAAAAAGAAAATATGTTGGCTTTTTTCATATCTATTGGAATTTAAAAGAGGAAAAAAAGTGAAAAAGCCAACGGCGCGCAGTGTTCCTAAGTTTTCTCCCTCCCAAGTACTGACTGCGCTCGACGCTGCTTAACTTCGGTGATCCGACGAGAACCGGTGTTTTCAGCGTGATATGGCCGTTGCCGAGAGTGCTAGATAATAATTCGAACTTAAATTAAGTGAGACAAATTGACCTTCATCTTTTTAAAACAATAACAAAAAGAAAATATGTTTGCTTTTTTCATATCTATAGGAATTTAAAAGAGGAAAAAAAGTGAAAAAGCCAACGGAACGCAGTGTTCCTAAGTGGTCTCCCTCCCAAGTACTGACTGCGCTCGACGCTGCTTAACTTCGGTTATCGGACGAGAACCGGTGTTTTCAGCGTGATATGGCCGTTGTCGAGAGTGCTATTTAATAATTCGAATATAATTAACCTTCATCTTTATAAATCAATAAGAAAAAGAAGATATGTTTGCTTTTTTCATATCTCATGGAATTTAAAAGAGGAAATAAAAGTGAAAAAGCCAACGGCACGCAAAGTTTCCAAGTACTGACTGCGCTCGACGCTGCTAAACTTCGGTGATCGGACGAGAACCGGTGTTTTCAGCGTGGTATGGCCGTTGCCGAGAGTGCTAGATAATAATTCGAATTTAAATTAAGTGAGAGAAAATAACCATCATCTTTTTCAAACAATAACAAAAAGAAAATATGTTTGCTTTTTTCATATCTATTGGAATTTAAAAGAGGAAAAAAAAGTGAAAAAGCCAACGGCACGCAGTGTTCCTAAGTGGTCTCCCTCCCAAGTACTGACTGCGCTCGACGCTGCTTAACTTCGGTGATCGGACGAGAACCGGTGTTTTCAGCGTGATATGGCCGTTGCCGAGAGTGCTATTTAATAATTCGAATTTAAATTAAGTGAGACAAATTAACCTTCATCTTTTTAAAACAATAACAAAAAGAAAATATGTTTGCTTTTTTCATATCTATTGGAATTTAAAAGAGGAAAAAAAAGTGAAAAAGCCAACGGCACGCAGTGTTCCTAAGTGGTCTCCCTCCCAAGTACTGACTGCGCTCGACGCTGCTTAACTTCGGTGATAGGACGAGAACCGGTGTTTTCAGCGTGATATGGCCGTTGCCGAGAGTGCTATTTAATAATTCGAATTTAAATTAAGTGAGACAAATTAACCTTCATCTTTTTAAAGCAATAACAAAAAGATAATATGTTTGCTTTTTTCATATCTATAGGAATTTAAAAGAGGAAAGAAAAGTGAAAAAGCCAACGGCACGCAGTGTTCCTAAGTGGTCTCCTCCCAAGTACTGACTGCGCTCGACGCTGCTTAACTTCGGTGATCGGACGAGAACCGGTGTTTTCAGCGTGATATGGCCGTTGCCGAGAGTGCTATTTAATAATTCGAATTTAAATTAAGTGAGACAAATTAACCTTCATCTTTTTAAAACAATAACAAAAAGATAATATGTTTGCTTTTTTCATATCTATAGGAATTTAAAAGAGGAAAAAAAAGTGAAAAAGCCAACGGCACCCAGTTTTCCTAAGTGGTCTCCCTCCCAAGTACTGACTGCGCTCGACGCTGCTTAACTTCGGTGATCGGACGAGAACCGGTGTTTTCAGCGTGATATGGCCGTTGCCGAGAGTGCTATTTAATAATTCGAATATAATTAACCTTCATCTTTATAAATCAATAAGAAAAAGAAGATATGTTTGCTTTTTTCATATCTCATGGAATTTAAAAGAGGAAATAAAAGTGAAAAAGCCAACGGCACGCAAAGTTTCCAAGTACTGACTGCGCTCGACGCTGCTAAACTTCGGTGATCGGACGAGAACCGGTGTTTTCAGCGTGGTATGGCCGTTGCCGAGAGTGCTAGATAATAATTCGAATTTAAATTAAGTGAGAGAAAATAACCATCATCTTTTTCAAACAATAACAAAAAGAAAATATGTTTGCTTTTTTCATATCTATTGGAATTTAAAAGAGGAAAAAAAAGTGAAAAAGCCAACGGCACGCAGTGTTCCTAAGTGGTCTCCCTCCCAAGTACTGACTGCGCTCGACGCTGCTTAACTTCGGTGATCGGACGAGAACCGGTGTTTTCAGCGTGATATGGCCGTTGCCGAGAGTGCTATTTAATAATTCGAATTTAAATTAAGTGAGACAAATTAACCTTCATCTTTTTAAAACAATAACAAAAAGAAAATATGTTTGCTTTTTTCATATCTATTGGAATTTAAAAGAGGAAAAAAAAGTGAAAAAGCCAACGGCACGCAGTGTTCCTAAGTGGTCTCCCTCCCAAGTACTGACTGCGCTCGACGCTGCTTAACTTCGGTGATAGGACGAGAACCGGTGTTTTCAGCGTGATATGGCCGTTGCCGAGAGTGCTATTTAATAATTCGAATTTAAATTAAGTGAGACAAATTAACCTTCATCTTTTTAAAGCAATAACAAAAAGATAATATGTTTGCTTTTTTCATATCTATAGGAATTTAAAAGAGGAAAGAAAAGTGAAAAAGCCAACGGCACGCAGTGTTCCTAAGTGGTCTCCTCCCAAGTACTGACTGCGCTCGACGCTGCTTAACTTCGGTGATCGGACGAGAACCGGTGTTTTCAGCGTGATATGGCCGTTGCCGAGAGTGCTATTTAATAATTCGAATTTAAATTAAGTGAGACAAATTAACCTTCATCTTTTTAAAACAATAACAAAAAGATAATATGTTTGCTTTTTTCATATCTATAGGAATTTAAAAGAGGAAAAAAAAGTGAAAAAGCCAACGGCACCCAGTTTTCCTAAGTGGTCTCCCTCCCAAGTACTGACTGCGCTCGACGCTGCTTAACTTCGGTGATCGGACGAGAACCGGTGTTTTCAGCGTGATATGGCCGTTGCCGAGAGTGCTATTTAATAATTCGAATATAATTAACCTTCATCTTTATAAATCAATAAGAAAAAGAAGATATGTTTGCTTTTTTCATATCTCATGGAATTTAAAAGAGGAAATAAAAGTGAAAAAGCCAACGGCACGCAAAGTTTCCAAGTACTGACTGCGCTCGACGCTGCTAAACTTCGGTGATCGGACGAGAACCGGTGTTTTCAGCGTGGTATGGCCGTTGCCGAGAGTGCTAGATAATAATTCGAATTTAAATTAAGTGAGAGAAAATAACCATCATCTTTTTCAAACAATAACAAAAAGAAAATATGTTTGCTTTTTTCATATCTATTGGAATTTAAAAGAGGAAAAAAAAGTGAAAAAGCCAACGGCACGCAGTGTTCCTAAGTGGTCTCCCTCCCAAGTACTGACTGCGCTCGACGCTGCTTAACTTCGGTGATCGGACGAGAACCGGTGTTTTCAGCGTGATATGGCCGTTGCCGAGAGTGCTATTTAATAATTCGAATTTAAATTAAGTGAGACAAATTAACCTTCATCTTTTTAAAACAATAACAAAAAGAAAATATGTTTGCTTTTTTCATATCTATTGGAATTTAAAAGAGGAAAAAAAAGTGAAAAAGCCAACGGCACGCAGTGTTCCTAAGTGGTCTCCCTCCCAAGTACTGACTGCGCTCGACGCTGCTTAACTTCGGTGATAGGACGAGAACCGGTGTTTTCAGCGTGATATGGCCGTTGCCGAGAGTGCTATTTAATAATTCGAATTTAAATTAAGTGAGACAAATTAACCTTCATCTTTTTAAAGCAATAACAAAAAGATAATATGTTTGCTTTTTTCATATCTATAGGAATTTAAAAGAGGAAAGAAAAGTGAAAAAGCCAACGGCACGCAGTGTTCCTAAGTGGTCTCCTCCCAAGTACTGACTGCGCTCGACGCTGCTTAACTTCGGTGATCGGACGAGAACCGGTGTTTTCAGCGTGATATGGCCGTTGCCGAGAGTGCTATTTAATAATTCGAATTTAAATTAAGTGAGACAAATTAACCTTCATCTTTTTAAAACAATAACAAAAAGATAATATGTTTGCTTTTTTCATATCTATAGGAATTTAAAAGAGGAAAAAAAAGTGAAAAAGCCAACGGCACCCAGTTTTCCTAAGTGGTCTCCCTCCCAAGTACTGACTGCGCTCGACGCTGCTTAACTTCGGTGATCGGACGAGAACCGGTGTTTTCAGCGTGATATGGCCGTTGCCGAGAGTGCTATTTAATAATTCGAATTTAAATTAAGTGAGACAAATTAACCATCTTTTTAAAACAATAACAAAAAGAAAATATGTTGGCTTTTTTCATATCTATTGGAATTTAAAAGAGGAAAAAAAAGTGAAAAAGCCAACGGCGCGCAGTGTTCCTAAGTTTTCTCCCTCCCAAGTACTGACTGCGCTCGACGCTGCTTAACTTCGGTGATCCGACGAGAACCGGTGTTTTCAGCGTGATATGGCCGTTGCCGAGAGTGCTAGATAATAATTCGAACTTAAATTAAGTGAGACAAATTGACCTTCATCTTTTTAAAACAATAACAAAAAGAAAATATGTTTGCTTTTTTCATATCTATAGGAATTTAAAAGAGGAAAAAAAGTGAAAAAGCCAACGGAACGCAGTGTTCCTAAGTGGTCTCCCTCCCAAGTACTGACTGCGCTCGACGCTGCTTAACTTCGGTTATCGGACGAGAACCGGTGTTTTCAGCGTGATATGGCCGTTGCCGAGAGTGCTATTTAATAATTCGTATATAATTAACCTTCATCTTTATAAATCAATAAGAAAAAGAAGATATGTTTGCTTTTTTCATATCTCATGGAATTTAAAAGAGGAAATAAAAGTGAAAAAGCCAACGGCACGCAAAGTTTCCAAGTACTGACTGCGCTCGACGCTGCTAAACTTCGGTGATCGGACGAGAACCGGTGTTTTCAGCGTGGTATGGCCGTTGCCGAGAGTGCTAGATAATAATTCGAATTTAAATTAAGTGAGAGAAAATAACCATCATCTTTTTCAAACAATAACAAAAAGAAAATATGTTTGCTTTTTTCATATCTATTGGAATTTAAAAGAGGAAAAAAAAGTGAAAAAGCCAACGGCACGCAGTGTTCCTAAGTGGTCTCAATCCCAAGTACTGACTGCGCTCGACGCTGCTTAACTTCGGTGATCGGACGAGAACCGGTGTTTTCAGCGTGATATGGCCGTTGCCGAGAGTGCTATTTAATAATTCGAATTTAAATTAAGTGAGACAAATTAACCTTCATCTTTTTAAAACAATAACAAAAAGAAAATATGTTTGCTTTTTTCATATCTATTGGAATTTAAAAGAGGAAAAAAAAGTGAAAAAGCCAACGGCACGCAGTGTTCCTAAGTGGTCTCCCTCCCAAGTACTGACTGCGCTCGACGCTGCTTAACTTCGGTGATCGGACGAGAACCGGTGTTTTCAGCGTGATATGGCCGTTGCCGAGAGTGCTAGATAATAATTCGAATTTAAATTAAGTGAGACAAATTAACCTTCATCTTTTTAAAACAATAACAAAAAGAAAATATGTTTGCTTTTTTCATATCTATTGGAATTTAAAAGAGGAAAAAAAAGTGAAAAAGCCAACGGCACGCAGTGTTCCTAAGTGGTCTCCCTCCCAAGTACTGACTGCGCTCGACGCTGCTTAACTTCGGTGATCGGACGAGAACCGGTGTTTTCAGCTTGATATGGCCGTTGCCGAGAGTGCTAGATAATAATTCGAACTTAAATTAAGTGAGACAAATTGACCTTCATCTTTTTAAAACAATAACAAAAAGAAAATATGTTTGCTTTTTTCATATCTATAGGAATTTAAAAGAGGAAAAAAAGTGAAAAAGCCAACGGAACGCAGTGTTCCTAAGTGGTCTCCCTCCCAAGTACTGACTGCGCTCGACGATGCTTAACTTCGGTTATCGGACGAGAACCGGTGTTTTCAGCGTGATATGGCCGTTGCCGAGAGTGCTATTTAATAATTCGAATATAATTAACCTTCATCTTTATAAATCAATAAGAAAAAGAAGATATGTTTGCTTTTTTCATATCTCATGGAATTTAAAAGAGGAAATAAAAGTGAAAAAGCCAACGGCACGCAAAGTTTCCAAGTACTGACTGCGCTCGACGCTGCTAAACTTCGGTGATCGGACGAGAACCGGTGTTTTCAGCGTGGTATGGCCGTTGCCGAGAGTGCTAGATAATAATTCGAATTTAAATTAAGTGAGAGAAAATAACCATCATCTTTTTCAAACAATAACAAAAAGAAAATATGTTTGCTTTTTTCATATCTATTGGAATTTAAAAGAGGAAAAAAAAGTGAAAAAGCCAACGGCACGCAGTGTTCCTAAGTGGTCTCTCTCCCAAGTACTGACTGCGCTCGACGCTGCTTTACTTCGGTGATCGGACGAGAACCGGTGTTTTCAGCGTGATATGGCCGTTGCCGAGAGTGCTTTTTAATAATTCGAATTTAAATTAAGTGAGACAAATTAACCTTCATCTTTTTAAAACAATAACAAAAAGAAAATATGTTTGCTTTTTTCATATCTATTGGAATTTAAAAGAGGAAAAAAAAGTGAAAAAGCCAACGGCACGCAGTGTTCCTAAGTGGTCTCCCTCCCAAGTACTGACTGCGCTCGACGCTGCTTAACTTCGGTGATCGGACGAGAACCGGTGTTTTCAGCGTGATATGGCCGTTGCCGAGAGTGCTATTTAATAATTCGAATTTAATTAACCTTCATCTTTATAAATCAATAAGAAAAAGAAGATGTTTGCTTTTTTCATATCTCATGGAATTTAAAAGAGGAAATAAAAGTGAAAAAGCCAACGGCACGCAAAGTTTCCAAGTACTGACTGCGCTCGACGCTGCTTAACTTCGGTGATCGGACGAGAACCGGTGTTTTCAGCGTGATATGGCCGTTGCCGAGAGTGCTAGATAATAATTCGAATTTAAATTAAGTGAGACAAATTAACCATCATCTTTTTAAAACAATAACAAAAAGAAAATATGTTTGCTTTTTTCATATCTATAGGAATTTAAAAGAGGAAAAAAAAGTGAAAAAGTCAACGGCACCCAGTTTTCCTAAGTGGTCTCCCTCGCAAGTACTGACTGCGCTCGACGCTGCTTAACTTCGGTGATCGGACGAGAACCGGTGTTTTCAGCGTGATATGGCCGTTGCCGAGAGTGCTATTTAATAATTCGAATTTAAATTAAGTGAGACAAATTAACCTTCATCTTTTTAAAACAATAACAAAAAGAAAATATGTTGGCTTTTTTCATATCTATTGGAATTTAAAAGAGGAAAAAAAAGTGAAAAAGCCAACGGCACGCAGTGTTCCTAAGTGGTCTCCCTCCCAAGTACTGACTGCGCTCGACGCTGCTTAACTTCGGTGATCGGACGAGAACCGGTGTTTTCAGCGTGATATGGCCGTTGCCGAGAGTGCTATTTAATAATTCGAATTTAATTAACCTTCATCTTTATAAATCAATAAGAAAAAGAAGATGTTTGCTTTTTTCATATCTCATGGAATTTAAAAGAGGAAATAAAAGTGAAAAAGCCAACGGCACGCAAAGTTTCCAAGTACTGACTGCGCTCGACGCTGCTTAACTTCGGTGATCGGACGAGAACCGGTGTTTTCAGCGTGATATGGCCGTTGCCGAGAGTGCTAGATAATAATTCGAATTTAAATTAAGTGAGACAAATTAACCATCATCTTTTTAAAACAATAACAAAAAGAAAATATGTTTGCTTTTTTCATATCTATAGGAATTTAAAAGAGGAAAAAAAAGTGAAAAAGTCAACGGCACCCAGTTTTCCTAAGTGGTCTCCCTCGCAAGTACTGACTGCGCTCAACGCTGCTTAACTTCGGTGATCGGACGAGAACCGGTGTTTTCAGCGTGATATGGCCGTTGCCGAGAGTGCTATTTAATAATTCGAATTTAAATTAAGTGAGACAAATTAACCTTCATCTTTTTAAAACAATAACAAAAAGAAAATATGTTGGCTTTTTACCTCTCCGTGTGACGTAGTCCAGGAGAGGTTCTGTAACGGCCGTGTCTGTGTGTGTGTCTGTCTGTGTGTGTGTCTGTCTGTGTGTCTGTCTGTCTGTCCGTTGTTACACCCACGTGACCGCGTTCGCAGTTTGCGTATCGGAGCAAACGTGTTCGCCATTTCCGAACTGCTTTCGCAGTCACGGAAATGGCTCCTCTACTTGAGTTCTCACACCACCATCTTCTGGTCTTTGTCCATCCCACACAGACACCAGTCTGTTCTTACTGGCTTCTAATCACCACCATATTTTGTTCTTCATCCATCCCCATGGACACCAGTCTGTACATAATGGCTTCTAATCACCACCATCTTCTGGTCTTCGTCCGTTCCACTTGGACACCAGTCTGTACATACTGGCTTCTAATCACCACCATCTTCTGTTTTTTGTCAATCCCACATTGACACCAGTCTGCACTTACACTGGCTTCTAACACCACCATCCACTGGTCTTCCGTCTATTCCACATAGACACCAATCTGTATCATTGGCTTCTACTCCATTATCATCGTTTGGTTTTAGGATATACGCGGCGATCAGCTAGGGTTACGAGAAACGTCTAGCCTCCCTAAGGTGGGATCGCCACCAAAGGTTTTCGCAATTGCGCTTTTTCCTTACTATTATAATGGAAACGAATCGTATATATACCCCAAAATTTGAAGAAAGTGGGCAAGAGGGGTACCCTTCAATTTAAACGTCAATATTAGCAAAGTTTGAGAAGATAATAGGTTTAACTTTATTTTAAACGATTTAACTTTTATTAATGTTAATTATTGAAGATTAAAATAATTAAAAATAATTATATTTATTTAAATATTAAAGATAAACCTCTCGTGCAAAGAGAGAGATTATCATCGCCTCCTATATCTGCCAAGGCCCGTGCATGCGATATATTTCATTCATTGCCTCCTATATCTATCAAGGCCCGTGCATTGCGATGTATTTTTCAAAACAACAACCAAAATGGGAAGCTCCTCTCAGAAACATAACAATTTCTTTTCTCTGTATATGAAATGAAAATATGGATAATATTGCGCTCCTTCTTTAATGCCTGTCTGTTAATATTTTACGTAGTAGTAATACGTTTTTAGCGAAGTTTAGAGAGGATAAACATAAGCGAGATTGTTTCGGAAAAAAAATACTGCTTCCACTAATGGGTTTATACTCCTTGTGTCTGTGTGTGTCCGTCCATTGTTACACTAGTGCGTCGCGTTAGCAGTTAGCCTTGTGTTGATGTGTTAAGAAATCATACAGAACCTTAATATTCCCTTTTTCCATAATATAAAGTGAATATATTTTTCGTAATTATGATGCATTAAGTACTTTTGTAGCTTTAAAGCTCTGTTTCATTTTGATATTCCAAAGAGTTTTTTTAATATTGTTATTTGAAATGGCTGTTTACATATTGCTTAAGCTATACTACATCTGTATATAGAATAATCCTTGGTTTAGTGATTACATGAAGAAAACTATGACCTAGACTCCGGCGGGTATAACAAGTATTATCCGCAATAGGCTTAGTGAAATAAAGAGTGAATAATTGAGGCCTGAGGTGAAGTAAACTTGTGGCTTTGATTTTCGTGTCTGTAATGAAGAGACATCAACGGTTCAGAGTGAGCCGAAAGTTAAATACACTCTTAAATAATCATGTAAAGATTTTATAATGGAAGAAAAGATCATGGTGGCAATTTAATTAGTAAAAGGGCTAATGGTGAACGGGTAGTAGCTTCAGACTTATTATTCTCTTTATGGTGCGCATTGACTATTAGTGTGTCTAGCTACAATTTAGCTTTGGTGTTATTTAACGTTAACATTCATGTTGGCAAACTAAGAATATTGTTGAGGTGAGACGAGACGATAGTGTTTACACTGCAAACCAGTTGTGAATGTAGCTATCAGAATATAGGCTAAACAGCTGAAGCGCAGACTTCATTTCCTGTTCTTTTCCCCATTGACTGATTTCCATGTGTCCAAGATTTATCCTTATTGGATGTAAAATGTCGTCTGCTTTACTGTACATTCGCTATGTTTGGAATACTGCTTCAATATTTCGTAAATTTTTACTTCAAAAAAAAAGAAATAATTCCATATCTAGGTAAATAAGTTTGTAGTAGTAGACCTCTTGACACGGAGAGGTAATATTTTGGTTTTCCCAACTTGTTTCATATCTATTGGAATTTAAAAGAGGAAAAAAAAGTGAAAAAGCCAATGGCACGCAGTGTTCCTAAGTGGTCTCCCTCCCATGTACTGACTGCGCTCGACGCTGCTTAACTTCGGTGATCGGACGAGAACCGGTGTTTTCAGCGTGATATGGCCGTTGCCGAGAGTGCTAGATAATAATTCGAATTTAATTAACCTTCATCTTTATAAATCAATAAGAAAAAGAAGATGTTTGCTTTTTTCATATCTCATGGAATTTAAAAGAGGAAATAAAAGTGAAAAAGCCAACGGCACGCAAAGTTTCCAAGTACTGACTGCGCTCGACGCTGCTTAACTTCGGTGATCGGACGAGAACCGGTGTTTTCAGCATGATATGGCCGTTGCCGAGAGTGCTAGATAATAATTCGAATTTAAATTAAGTGAGACAAATTAACCATCATCTTTTTAAAACAATAACAAAAAGAAAATATGTTTGCTTTTTTCATATCTATTGGAATTTAAAAGAGGAAAAAAAGTGAAAAAGCCAACGGCACGCAGTGTTCCTAAGTGGTCTCCCTCCCAAGTACTGACTGCGCTCGACGCTGCTTAACTTCGGTGATCCGACGAGAACCGGTGTTTTCAGCGTGATATTGCCGTTGCCGACAGTGCTAGATAATAATTCGAATTTAAATTAAGTGAGACAAATTGACCTTCATCTTTTTAAAACAATAACAAAAAGAAAATATGTTTGCTTTTTTCATATCTATAGGAATTTAAAAGAGGAAACAAAAGTGAAAAAGTCAACGGCACCCAGTTTTCCTAAGTGGTCTCCCTCGCAAGTACTGACTGCGCTCGACGCTGCTTAACTTCGGTGATCGGACGAGAACCGGTGTTTTCAGCGTGATATGGCCGTTGCCGAGAGTGCTATTTAATAATTCGAATTTAAATTAAGTGAGACAAATTAACCTTCATCTTTTTAAAACAATAACAAAAAGAAAATATGTTGGCTTTTTTCATATCTATTGGAATTTAAAAGAGGAAAAAAAAGTGAAAAAGCCAACGGCGCGCAGTGTTCCTAAGTGGTCTCCCTCCCAAATACTGACTGCGCTCGACGCCGCTTAACTTCGGTGATCCGACGAGAACCGGTGTTTTCAGCGTGATATGGCCGTTGCCGAGAGTGCTAGATAATAATTCGAACTTAAATTAAGTGAGACAAATTGACCATCTTTTTAAAACAATAACAAAAAGAAAATATGTTTGCTTTTTCATATCTATAGGAATTTAAAAGAGGATAAAAAGTGAAAAAGCCAACGGCACGCAGTGTTCCTAAGTGGTCTCCCTCCCAAGTACTGACTGCGCTCGACGCTGCTTAACTTCGGTTATCGGACGAGAACCGGTGTTTTCAGCGTGATATGGCCGTTGCCGAGAGTGCTATTTAATAATTCGAATTTAATTAACCTTCATCTTTATAAATCAATAAGAAAAAGAAGATATGTTTGCTTTTTTCATATCTCATGGAATTTAAAAGAGGAAATAAAAGTGAAAAAGCCAACGGCACGCAAAGTTTCCAAGTACTGACTGCGCTCGACGCTGCTTAACTTCGGTGATCGGACGAGAACCGGTGTTTTCAGCGTGATATGGCCGTTGCCGAGAGTGCTAGATAATAATTCGAATTTAAATTAAGTGAGACAAATTAACCATCATCTTTTTAAAACAATAACAAAAAGAAAATATGTTTGCTTTTTTCATATCTTTTGGAATTTGAAAGAGGAAAAAAAAGTGAAAAAGCCAACGGCACGCAGTGTTCCTAAGTGGTCTCCCTCCCAAGTACTGACTGCGCTCGACGCTGCTTAACTTCGGTGATCGGACGAGAACCGGTGTTTTCAGCGTGATATGGCCGTTGCCGAGAGTGCTTTTTAATAATTCGAATTTAAACTAAGTGAGACAAATTAACCATCATCTTTTTAAAACAATAACAAAAAGAAAATATGTTTGCTTTTTTCATATCTATTGGAATTTAAAAGAGGAAAAAAAAGTGAAAAAGCCAACGGCACGCAGTATTCCTAAGTGGTCTCCCTCCCAAGTACTGACTGCGCTCGACGCTGCTTAACTTCGGTGATCGGACGAGAACCTGTGCTTTCAGCGTGACATGGCCGTTGCCGAGAGTGCTATTTAATAATTTGAATTTAATTAACCTTCATCTTTAAAAATCAATAAAAAAAAGAAGATATGTTTGCTTTTTTCATATCTGATGGAATTTAAAAGAGGAAATAAAAGTGAAAAAGCCAACGGCACGCAAAGTTTCCAAGTACTGACTGCGTTCGACGCTGCTTAACTTCGGTGATCGGACGAGAACCGGTGTTTTCAGCGTGATATGGCAGTTGCCGAGAGTGCTAGATAATAATTCGAATTTAAACTAAGTGAGACAAATTAACCATCATCTTTTTAAAACAATAACAAAAAGAAAATATGTTTGCTTTTTTCATATCTATTGGATTTTAAAAGAGGAAAAAAAAGTGAAAAAGCCAACGGCACGCAGTGTTCCTAAGTGGTCTCCCTCCCAAGTACTGACTGCGCTCGACGCTGCTTAACTTCGGTGATCGGACGAGAACCGGTGTTTTCAGCGTGATATGGCCGTTGCCGAGAGTGCTATTTAATAATTCGAATTTAAATTAAGTGAGACAAATTAACCTTCATCTTCTTAAAACAATAACAAAAAGAAAATATGTTGGCTTTTTTCATATCTATTGGAATTTAAAAGAGGAAAAAAAAGTGAAAAAGCCAACGGCACGCAGTGTTCCTAAGTGGTCTCCCTCCCAAGTACTGACTGCGCTCGACGCTGCTTAACTTCGGTTATCGGACGAGACCCGGTGTTTTCAGCGTGATATGGCCGTTGCCGAGAGTGCTATTTAATAATTTGAATTTAAAAACCTTCATCTTTATAAAACAATAACAAAAAGAAGATATGTTTGGTTTTTTCATATCTGATGGAATTTAAAAGAGGAAATAAAAGTGAAAAAGCCAACGGCACGCAGAGTTTCCAAGTACTGACTGCGCTCGACGCTGCTTAACTTCGGTGATCGGACGAGAACCGGTGTCTTCAGCGTGATATGGCCGTTGCCGAGAGTGCTAGATGATAATTCGAATTTAAACTAAGTGAGACAAATTAACCATCATCTTTTTAAAACAATAACAAAAAGAAAGTATGTTTGCTTTTTTCATATCTATTGGAATTTAAAAGAGGAAAAAAAAGTGAAAAAGCCAACGGCACGCAGTATTCCTAAGTGGTCTCCCTCCCAAGTACTGACTGCGCTCGACGCTGCTTAACTTCGGTGATCGGACGAGAACCTGTGCTTTCAGCGTGACATGGCCGTTGCCGAGAGTGCTATTTAATAATTTGAATTTAATTAACCTTCATCTTTAAAAATCAATAAAAAAAAGAAGATATGTTTGCTTTTTTCATATCTGATGGAATTTAAAAGAGGAAATAAAAGTGAAAAAGCCAACGGCACGCAAAGTTTCCAAGTACTGACTGCGTTCGACGCTGCTTAACTTCGGTGATCGGACGAGAACCGGTGTTTTCAGCGTGATATGGCAGTTGCCGAGAGTGCTAGATAATAATTCGAATTTAAACTAAGTGAGACAAATTAACCATCATCTTTTTAAAACAATAACAAAAAGAAAATATGTTTGCTTTTTTCATATCTATTGGAATTTAAAAGAGGAAAAAAAAGTGAAAAAGCCAACGGCACGCAGTGTTCCTAAGTGGTCTCCCTCCCAAGTACTGACTGCGCTCGACGCTGCTTAACTTCGGTGATCCGACGAGAACCGGGGTTTTCAGCGCGATATGGCCGTTGCCGAGAGTGCTAGATAATAATTCGAATTTAAATTAAGTGAGACAAATTGACCATCTTTTTAAAACAATAACAAAAAGAAAATATGTTTGCTTTTTTCATATCTATAGGAATTTAAAAGAGGAAAATAGTGAAAAAGCCAACGGCACGCAGTGTTCCTAAGTGGTCTCCTCCCAAGTACTGACTGCGCTCGACGCTGCTTAACTTCGGTGATCGGACGAGAACCGGTGTTTTCAGCGTGATAGGGCCGTTGCCGAGAGAACTATTTAATAATTCGAATTTAAATTAAGTGAGACAAATTAACCTTCATCTTTTTAAAACAATAACAAAAAGAAAACATGTTGGCTTTTTTCATATCTATTGGAATTTCAAAGAGGAAAAAAAAGTGAAAAAGCCAACGGTGCGCAGTGTTCCTAAGTGGTCTCCCTCCCAAGTACTGACTGCGCTCGACGCTGCTTAACTTCGGTGATCCGACGAGAACCGGTGTTTTCAGCGTGATATGGCCGTTGCCGAGAGTGCTATTTAATAATTTGAATTTAATTAACCTTCATCTTTAAAAATCAATAAAAAAAAGAAGATATGTTTGCTTTTTTCATATCTGATGGAATTTAAAAGAGGAAATAAAAGTGAAAAAGCCAACGGCACGCAAAGTTTCCAAGTACTGACTGCGTTCGACGCTGCTTAACTTCGGTGATCGGACGAGAACCGGTGTTTTTAGCGTGATATGGCAGTTGCCGAGAGTGCTAGATAATAATTCGAATTTAAACTAAGTGAGACAAATTAACCATCATCTTTTTAAAACAATAACAAAAAGAAAATATGTTTGCTTTTTTCATATCTATTGGATTTTAAATGAGGAAAAAAAAGTGAAAAAGCCAACGGCACGCAGTGTTCCTAAGTGGTCTCCCTCCCAAGTACTGACTGCGCTCGACGCTGCTTAACTTCGGTGATCGGACGAGAACCGGTGTTTTCAGCGTGATATGGCCGTTGCCGAGAGTGCTATTTAATAATTCGAATTTAAATTAAGTGAGACAAATTAACCTTCATCTTCTTAAAACAATAACAAAAAGAAAATATGTTGGCTTTTTTCATATCTATTGGAATTTAAAAGAGGAAAAAAAAGTGAAAAAGCCAACGGCACGCAGTGTTCCTAAGTGGTCTCCCTCCCAAGTACTGACTGCGCTCGACGCTGCTTAACTTCGGTGATCCGACGAGAACCGGGGTTTTCAGCGCGATATGGCCGTTGCCGAGAGTGCTAGATAATAATTCGAATTTAAATTAAGTGAGACAAATTGATCATCTTTTTAAAACAATAACAAAAAGAAAATATGTTTGCTTTTTTCATATCTATAGGAATTTAAAAGAGGAAAATAGTGAAAAAGCCAACGGCACGCAGTGTTCCTAAGTGGTCTCCTCCCAAGTACTGACTGCGCTCGACGCTGCTTAACTTCGGTGATCGGACGAGAACCGGTGTTTTCAGCGTGATATGGCCGTTGCCGAGAGAACTATTTAATAATTCGAATTTAAATTAAGTGAGACAAATTAACCTTCATCTTTTTAAAACAATAACAAAAAGAAAACATGTTGGCTTTTTTCATATCTATTGGAATTTCAAAGAGGAAAAAAAAGTGAAAAAGCCAACGGCGCGCAGTGTTCCTAAGTGGTCTCCCTCCCAAGTACTGACTGCGCTCGACGCTGCTTAACTTCGGTGATCCGACGAGAACCGGTGTTTTCAGCGTGATATGGCCGTTGCCGAGAGTGCTAGATAATAATTCGAATGTAAATTAAGTGAGACAAATTAACCATCATCTTTTTAAAACAATAACAAAAAGAAAATATGTTTGCTTTTTTCATATCTATTGGAATTTAAAAGAGGAAAAAAATTTGAAAAAGCCAACGGCACGCAGTGTTCCTAAGTGGTCTCCCTCCCAAGTACTGCCTGGGCTCGACGCTGCTTAACTTCTGTGATCGGACGAGAAACGGTGTTTTCAGCGTGATATGGCCGTTGCCGAGAGTGCTAATTAATAATTTGAATTTAATTAACCTTCATCTTTATAAATCAATAAGAAAAAGAAGATATGTTTGCTTTTTTCATATCTGATGGAATTTAAAAGATGAAATAAAAGTGAAAATGCCAACGCCACGCAAAGTTTCCAAGTACAGACTGCGCTCGACGCTGCTTAACTTCGGTGATCGGACGAGAACCGGTGTTTTCAGCGTGATATGGCCGTTGCCGAGAGTGCTATTTAATAATTCGAATTTAAATTAAGTGAGACAAATTAACCTTCATCTTCTTAAAACAATAACAAAAAGAAAATATGTTGGCTTTTTTCATATCTATTGGAATTTAAAAGAGGAAAAAAAAGTGAAAAAGCCAACGGCACGCAGTGTTCCTAAGTGGTCTCCCTCCCAAGTACTGACTGCGCTCGACGCTGCTTAACTTCGGTGATCCGACGAGAACCGGGGTTTTCAGCGCGATATGGCCGTTGCCGAGAGTGCTAGATAATAATTCGAATTTAAATTAAGTGAGACAAATTGATCATCTTTTTAAAACAATAACAAAAAGAAAATATGTTTGCTTTTTTCATATCTATAGGAATTTAAAAGAGGAAAATAGTGAAAAAGCCAACGGCACGCAGTGTTCCTAAGTGGTCTCCTCCCAAGTACTGACTGCGCTCGACGCTGCTTAACTTCGGTGATCGGACGAGAACCGGTGTTTTCAGCGTGATATGGCCGTTGCCGAGAGAACTATTTAATAATTCGAATTTAAATTAAGTGAGACAAATTAACCTTCATCTTTTTAAAACAATAACAAAAAGAAAACATGTTGGCTTTTTTCATATCTATTGGAATTTCAAAGAGGAAAAAAAAGTGAAAAAGCCAACGGCGCGCAGTGTTCCTAAGTGGTCTCCCTCCCAAGTACTGACTGCGCTCGACGCTGCTTAACTTCGGTGATCCGACGAGAACCGGTGTTTTCAGCGTGATATGGCCGTTGCCGAGAGTGCTAGATAATAATTCGAATGTAAATTAAGTGAGACAAATTAACCATCATCTTTTTAAAACAATAACAAAAAGAAAATATGTTTGCTTTTTTCATATCTATTGGAATTTAAAAGAGGAAAAAAATTTGAAAAAGCCAACGGCACGCAGTGTTCCTAAGTGGTCTCCCTCCCAAGTACTGCCTGGGCTCGACGCTGCTTAACTTCTGTGATCGGACGAGAAACGGTGTTTTCAGCGTGATATGGCCGTTGCCGAGAGTGCTAATTAATAATTTGAATTTAATTAACCTTCATCTTTATAAATCAATAAGAAAAAGAAGATATGTTTGCTTTTTTCATATCTGATGGAATTTAAAAGATGAAATAAAAGTGAAAATGCCAACGCCACGCAAAGTTTCCAAGTACAGACTGCGCTCGACGCTGCTTAACTTCGGTGATCGGACGAGAACCGGTGTTTTCAGCGTGATATGGCCGTTGCCGAGAGTGCTATTTAATAATTCGAATTTAAATTGAGTGAGACAAATTAACCTTCATCTTTTTAAAACAATAACAAAAAGAAAATATGTTGGCTTTTTTCATATCTATTGGAATTTAAAAGAGGAAAAAAAAGTGAAAAAGCCAACGGCACGCAGTGTTCCTAAGTGGTCTCCCTCCCAAGTACTGACTGCGCTCGACGCTGCTTAACTTCGGTGATCCGACGAGAACCGGTGTTTTCAGCGTGATATGGCCGTTGCCGAGAGTGCTAGATAATAATTCGAATTTAAATTAAGTGAGACAAATTGACCTTCATCTTTTTAAAACAATAACAAAAAGAAAATATGTTTGCTTTTTTCATATCTATAGGAATTTAAAAGAGGAAAAAAAAGTTAAAAAGCCAACGGCACGCAGTGTTCCTAAGTGGTCTCCCTCCCAAGTACTGACTGCGCTCGACGCTGCTTAACTTCGGTGATCGGACGAGAACCGGTGTTTTGAGCGTGATATGGCCGTTGCCGAGAGTGCTATTTAATAATTTGAATTTAATTAACCTTCATCTTTATAAATCAATAAGAAAAAGAAGATATGTTTGCTTTTTTAATATCTGATGGAATTTAAAAGAGGAAATAAAAGTGAAAATGCCAACGCCACGCAAAGTTTCCAAGTACTGACTGCGCTCGACGCTGCTTAACTTCGGTGATCGGACGAGAACCGGTGTTTTCAGCGTGATATGGCCGTTGCCGAGAGTGCTATTTAATGATTCGAATATAAACTAAGTGAGACAAATTAACCTTCATCTTTTTAAAACAATAACAAAAAGAAAATATGTTGGCTTTTTTCATATCTATTGGAATTTAAAAGAGGAAAAAAAAAGTGAAAAAGCCAACGGCACGCAGTGTTCCTAAGTGGTCTCCCTCCCAAGTACTGACTGCGCTCGACGCTGCTTAACTTCGTTGATCCGACGAGAACCGGTGTTTTCAGCGTGATATGGCCGTTGCCGAGAGTGCTAGATAATAATTCGAATTTAAATTAAGTGAGACAAATTGACCATCTTTTTAAAACAATAACAAAAAGAAAATATGTTTGCTTTTTTCATATCTATAGGAATTTAAAAGAGGAAAAAAAGTGAAAAAGCCAACGGCACGCAGTGTTCCTAAGTGGTCTCCTCCCAAGTACTGACTGCGCTCGACGCTGCTTAACTTCGGTGATCGGACGAGAGCCGGTGTTTTCAGCGTGATATGGCCGTTGCCGAGAGTGCTATTTAATAATTCGAATTTAAATTAAGTGAGACAAATTAACCTTCATCTTTTTAAAACAATAACAAAAAGAAAATATGTTTGCTTTTTTCATATCTATTGGAATTTAAAAGAGGAAAAAAAAGTGAAAAAGCCAACGGCGCGCAGTGTTCCTAAGTGGTCTCCCTTTCAAGTACTGACTGCGCTCGACGCCGCTTAACTTCGGTGATCCGACGAGAACCGGTGTTTTCAGCGTGATATGGCCGTTGCCGAGAGTGCTAGACAATAATTCGAACTTAAATTAAGTGAGACAAATTGACCTTCATCTTTTTAAAACAATAACAAAAAGAAAATATGTTTGCTTTTTTCATATCTATAGGAATTTAAAAGAGGAAAAAAAGTGAAAAAGCCAACGGCACGCAGTGTTCCTAAGTGGTCTCCCTCCCAAGTACTGACTGCGCTCGACGCTGCTTAACTTCGGTTATCGGACGAGAACCGGTGTTTTCAGCGTGATATGGCCGTTGCCGAGAGTGCTATTTAATAATTTGAATTTAATTAACCTTCATCTTTATAAATCAATAAGAAAAAGAAGATATGTTTGCTTTTTTAATATCTGATGGAATTTAAAAGAGGAAATAAAAGTGAAAATGCCAACGCCACGCAAAGTTTCCAAGTACTGACTGCGCTCGACGCTGCTTAACTTCGGTGATCGGACGAGAACCGGTGTTTTCAGCGTGATATGGCCGTTGCCGAGAGTGCTATTTAATGATTCGAATATAAACTAAGTGAGACAAATTAACCTTCATCTTTTTAAAACAATAACAAAAAGAAAATATGTTGGCTTTTTTCATATCTATTGGAATTTAAAAGAGGAAAAAAAAAGTGAAAAAGCCAACGGCACGCAGTGTTCCTAAGTGGTCTCCCTCCCAAGTACTGACTGCGCTCGACGCTGCTTAACTTCGTTGATCCGACGAGAACCGGTGTTTTCAGCGTGATATGGCCGTTGCCGAGAGTGCTAGATAATAATTCGAATTTAAATTAAGTGAGACAAATTGACCATCTTTTTAAAACAATAACAAAAAGAAAATATGTTTGCTTTTTTCATATCTATAGGAATTTAAAAGAGGAAAAAAAGTGAAAAAGCCAACGGCACGCAGTGTTCCTAAGTGGTCTCCTCCCAAGTACTGACTGCGCTCGACGCTGCTTAACTTCGGTGATCGGACGAGAGCCGGTGTTTTCAGCGTGATATGGCCGTTGCCGAGAGTGCTATTTAATAATTCGAATTTAAATTAAGTGAGACAAATTAACCTTCATCTTTTTAAAACAATAACAAAAAGAAAATATGTTTGCTTTTTTCATATCTATTGGAATTTAAAAGAGGAAAAAAAAGTGAAAAAGCCAACGGCGCGCAGTGTTCCTAAGTGGTCTCCCTTTCAAGTACTGACTGCGCTCGACGCCGCTTAACTTCGGTGATCCGACGAGAACCGGTGTTTTCAGCGTGATATGGCCGTTGCCGAGAGTGCTAGACAATAATTCGAACTTAAATTAAGTGAGACAAATTGACCTTCATCTTTTTAAAACAATAACAAAAAGAAAATATGTTTGCTTTTTTCATATCTATAGGAATTTAAAAGAGGAAAAAAGTGAAAAAGCCAACGGCACGCAGTGTTCCTAAGTGTTCTCCCTCCCAAGTACTGACTGCGCTCGACGCTGCTTAACTTCGGTTATCGGACGAGAACCGGTGTTTTCAGCGTGATATGACCGTTGCCGAGAGTGCTATTTAATAATTCGAATTTAATTAACCTTCATCTTTATAAATCAATAAGAAAAAGAAGATATGTTTGCTTTTTTCATATCTCATGGAATTTAAAAGAGGAAATAAAAGTGAAAAAGCCAACGGCACGCAAAGTTTCCAAGTACTGACTGCGCTCGACGCTGCTTAACTTCGGTGATCGGACGAGAACCGGTGTTTTCAGCGAGATATGGCCGTTGCCGAGAGTGCTAGATAATAATTCGAATTTAAATTAAGTGAGACAAATTAACCATCATCTTTTTAAAACAATAACAAAAAGAAAATATGTTTGCTTTTTTCATATCTATTGGAATTTAAAAGAGGAAAAAAAGTGAAAAAGCCAACGGCACGCAGTGTTCCTAAGTGGTCTCCCTCCCAAGTACTGACTGCGCTCGACGCTGCTTAACTTCGGTTATCGGACGAGAACCGGTGTTTTCAGCGTGATATGGCCGTTGCCGAGAGTGCTATTTAATAATTCGAATTTAATTAACCTTCATCTTTATAAATCAATAAGGAAAAAGAAGATGTTTGCTTTTTTCATATCTCATGGAATTTAAAAGAGGAAATAAAAGTGAAAAAGCCAACGGCACGCAAAGTTTCCAAGTACTGACTGCGCTCGACGCTGCTTAACTTCGGTGATCGGACGAGAACCGGTGTTTTCAGCGAGATATGGCCGTTGCCGAGAGTGCTAGATAATAATTCGAATTTAAATTAAGTGAGACAAATTAACCATCATCTTTTTAAAACAATAACAAAAAGAAAATATGTTTGCTTTTTTCATATCTATTGGAATTTAAAAGAGGAAAAAGAGTGAAAAAGCCAACGGCACGCAGTGTTCCTAAGTGGTCTCCCTCCCAAGTACTGACTGCGCTCGACGCTGCTTAACTTCGGTGATCGGACGAGAACCGGTGTTTTCAGCGTGATATGGCCGTTGCCGAGAGTGCTATTTAATATTCGAATTTAATTAACCTTCATCTTTAAAAATCAATAAGAAAAAGAAGATATGTTTGCTTTTTTCATATCTCATGGAATTTAAAAGAGGAAATAAAAGTGAAAAAGCCAACGGCACGCAAAGTTTCCAAGTACTGACTGCGCTCGACGCTGCTTAACTTCGGTGATCGGACGAGAACCGGTGTTTTCAGCGTGATTTGGCCGTTGCCGAGAGTGCTAGATAATAATTCGAATTTAAATTAAGTGAGACAAATTAACCATCATCTTTTTAAAACAATAACAAAAAGAAAATATGTTTGCTTTTTTCATATCTATTGAAATTTAAAAGAGGAAAAAAAAGTGAAAAAGCCAACGGCACGCAGTGTTCCTAAGTGGTCTCCCTCCCAAGTACTGACTGCGCTCGACGCTGCTTAACTTCGCTGATCCGACGAGAACCGGTGTTTTCAGCGTGATATGGCCTATGCCAAGAGTGCTAGATAATAATTCGAATTTAAATTAAGTGAGACAAATTGACCTTCATCTTTTTAAAACAATAACAAAAAGAAAATATGTTTGCTTTTTTCATATCTATAGGAATTTAAAAGAGGAAAAAAAAGTGAAAAAGCCAACGGCACGCAGTGTTCCTAAGTGGTCTCCCTCCCAAGTACTGACTGCGCTCGACGCTGCTTAACTTCGGTGATCGGACGAGAACCGGTGTTTTCAGCGTGATATGGCCGTTGCCGAGAGTGCTATTTAATAATTTCAATTTAATTAACCTTCATCTTTATAAATCAATAAGAAAAAGAGGATATGCTTGCTTTTTTCATATCTCATGGAATTTAAAAGGGGAAATAAAAGTGAAAAAGCCAACGGCACGCAGAGTTTCCAAGTACTGACTGCGCTCGACGCTGCTTAACTTCGGTGATCCGACGAGAACCGGTGTTTTCAGCGTGATATGGCCGTTGCCGAGAGTGCTAGATATTAATTCGAATTTAGATTAAGTGAGACAAATTAACCATCATCTTTTTAAAACAATAACAAAAAGAAAATATGTTTGCTTTTTTCATATCTATTGGAATTTAAAAGAGGAAAAAAAAGTGAAAAAGCCAACGGCACGCAGTGTTCCTAAGTGGTCTCCCTCCCAAGTACTGACTGCGCTCGACGCTGCTTAACTTCGGTGATCGGACGAGAACCGGTGTTTTCAGCGTGATATGGCCGTTGCCGAGAGTGCTAGATAATAATTCGAATCTAAATTAAGTGAGACAAATTAACCATCATCTTTTTAAAACAATAACAAAAAGAAAATATGTTTGCTTTTTTCATATCTATTGGAATTTAAAAGAGGAAAAAAAAGTGAAAAAGCCAACGGCACGCAGTGTTCGAAAGTGGTCTCCCTCCCAAGTACTGACTGCGCTCGACGCTGCTTAACTTCGGTTATCGGACGAGAACCGGTGTTTTCAGCATGATATGGCCGTTGCCGAGAGTGCTATTTAATAATTCGAATTTAATTGACCTTCATCTTTATAAATCAATAAGAAAAAGAAGATATGTTTGCTTTTTTCATATCTCATGGAATTTAAAAGAGGAAATAAAAGTGAAAAAATCAACGGCACGCAAAGTTTCCAAGTACTGACTGCGCTCGACGCTGCTTAACTTCGGTGATCGGACGAGAACCGGTGTTTTCAGCGTGATATGGCCGTTGCCGAGAGTGCTAGATAATAATTCGAATTTAAATTAAGTGAGACAAATTAACCATCATCTTTCTAAAACAATAACAAAAAGAAAATATGTTTGCTTTTTTCATATCTATTGGAATTTAAAAGAGGAAAAAAAAGTGAAAAAGCCAACGGCACGCAGTGTTCCTAAGTGGTCTCCCTCCCAAGTACTGACTGCGCTCGACGCTGCTTAACTTCGCTGATCCGACGAGAACCGGTGTTTTCAGCGTGATATGGCCTATGCCAAGAGTGCTAGATAATAATTCGAATTTAAATTAAGTGAGACAAATTGACCATCTTTTTAAAACAATAACAAAAAGAAAATATGTTTGCTTTTTTCATATCTATAGGAATTTAAAAGAGGAAAAAAAGTGAAAAAGCCAACGGCACGCAGTGTTCCTAAGTGGTCTCCCTCCCAAGTACTGACTGCGCTCGACGCTGCTTAACTTCGGTGATCGGACGAGAACCGGTGTTTTCAGCGTGATATGGCCGTTGCCGAGAGTGCTATTTAATAATTTCAATTTAATTAACCTTCATCTTTATAAATCAATAAGAAAAAGAGGATATGCTTGCTTTTTTCATATCTCATGGAATTTAAAAGGGGAAATAAAAGTGAAAAAGCCAACGGCACGCAGAGTTTCCAAGTACTGACTGCGCTCGACGCTGCTTAACTTCGGTGATCCGACGAGAACCGGTGTTTTCAGCGTGATATGGCCGTTGCCAAGAGTGCTAGATAATAATTCGAATTTAAATTAAGTGAGACAAATTGGCCTTCATCTTTTTAAAACAATAACAAAAAGAAAATATGTTTGCTTTTTTCATATCTATAGGAATTTAAAAGAGGAAAAAAAAGTGAAAAAGCCAACGGCACGCAGTGTTCCTAAGTGGTCTCCCTCCCAAGTACTGACTGCGCTCGACGCTGCTTAACTTCGGTTATCGGACGAGAACCGGTGTTTTCAGCGTGATATGACCGTTGCCGAGAGTGCTATTTAATAATTCGAATTTAATTAACCTTCATCTTTATAAATCAATAAGAAAAAGAAGATATGTTTGCTTTTTTCATATCTCATGGAATTTAAAAGAGGAAATAAAAGTGAAAAAGCCAACGGCACGCAAAGTTTCCAAGTACTGACTGCGCTCGACGCTGCTTAACTTCGGTGATCGGACGAGAACCGGTGTTTTCAGCGAGATATGGCCGTTGCCGAGAGTGCTAGATAATAATTCGAATTTAAATTAAGTGAGACAAATTAACCATCATCTTTTTAAAACAATAACAAAAAGAAAATATGTTTGCTTTTTTCATATCTATTGGAATTTAAAAGAGGAAAAAAAGTGAAAAAGCCAACGGCACGCAGTGTTCCTAAGTGGTCTCCCTCCCAAGTACTGACTGCGCTCGACGCTGCTTAACTTCGGTGATCGGACGAGAACCGGTGTTTTCAGCGTGATATGGCCGTTGCCGAGAGTGCTATTTAATATTCGAATTTAAATTAAGTGAGACAAATTAACCTTCATCTTTTTAAAACAATAACAAAAAGAAAATATGTTTGCTTTTTTCATATCTATTGGAATTTAAAAGAGGAAAAAAAGTGAAAAAGCCAACGGCACGCAGTGTTCCTAAGTGGTCTCCCTCCCAAGTACTGACTGCGCTCGACGCTGCTTAACTTCGGTGATCGGACGAGAACCGGTGTTTTCAGCGTGATATGGCCGTTGCCGAGAGTGCTATTTAATAATTCGAATTTAATTAACCTTCATCTTTAAAAATCAATAAGAAAAAGAAGATATGTTTGCTTTTTTCATATCTCATGGAATTTAAAAGAGGAAATAAAAGTGAAAAAGCCAACGGCACGCAAAGTTTCCAAGTACTGACTGCGCTCGACGCTGCTTAACTTCGGTGATCGGACGAGAACCGGTGTTTTCAGCGTGATTTGGCCGTTGCCGAGAGTGCTAGATAATAATTCGAATTTAAATTAAGTGAGACAAATTAACCATCATCTTTTTAAAACAATAACAAAAAGAAAATATGTTTGCTTTTTTCATATCTATTGAAATTTAAAAGAGGAAAAAAAAGTGAAAAAGCCAACGGCACGCAGTGTTCCTAAGTGGTCTCCCTCCCAAGTACTGACTGCGCTCGACGCTGCTTAACTTCGCTGATCCGACGAGAACCGGTGTTTTCAGCGTGATATGGCCTATGCCAAGAGTGCTAGATAATAATTCGAATTTAAATTAAGTGAGACAAATTGACCTTCATCTTTTTAAAACAATAACAAAAAGAAAATATGTTTGCTTTTTTCATATCTATAGGAATTTAAAAGAGGAAAAAAAAGTGAAAAAGCCAACGGCACGCAGTGTTCCTAAGTGGTCTCCCTCCCAAGTACTGACTGCGCTCGACGCTGCTTAACTTCGGTGATCGGACGAGAACCGGTGTTTTCAGCGTGATATGGCCGTTGCCGAGAGTGCTATTTAATAATTTCAATTTAATTAACCTTCATCTTTATAAATCAATAAGAAAAAGAGGATATGCTTGCTTTTTTCATATCTCATGGAATTTAAAAGGGGAAATAAAAGTGAAAAAGCCAACGGCACGCAGAGTTTCCAAGTACTGACTGCGCTCGACGCTGCTTAACTTCGGTGATCCGACGAGAACCGGTGTTTTCAGCGTGATATGGCCGTTGCCGAGAGTGCTAGATAATAATTCGAATTTAAATTAAGTGAGACAAATTAACCATCATCTTTTTAAAACAATAACAAAAAGAAAATATGTTTGCTTTTTTCATATCTATTGGAATTTAAAAGAGGAAAAAAAAGTGAAAAAGCCAACGGCACGCAGTGTTCCTAAGTGGTCTCCCTCCCAAGTACTGACTGCGCTCGACGCTGCTTAACTTCGGTGATCGGACGAGAACCGGTGTTTTCAGCGTGATATGGCCGTTGCCGAGAGTGCTAGATAATAATTCGAATCTAAATTAAGTGAGACAAATTAACCATCATCTTTTTAAAACAATAACAAAAAGAAAATATGTTTGCTTTTTTCATATCTATTGGAATTTAAAAGAGGAAAAAAAAGTGAAAAAGCCAACGGCACGCAGTGTTCGAAAGTGGTCTCCCTCCCAAGTACTGACTGCGCTCGACGCTGCTTAACTTCGGTTATCGGACGAGAACCGGTGTTTTCAGCATGATATGGCCGTTGCCGAGAGTGCTATTTAATAATTCGAATTTAATTGACCTTCATCTTTATAAATCAATAAGAAAAAGAAGATATGTTTGCTTTTTTCATATCTCATGGAATTTAAAAGAGGAAATAAAAGTGAAAAAATCAACGGCACGCAAAGTTTCCAAGTACTGACTGCGCTCGACGCTGCTTAACTTCGGTGATCGGACGAGAACCGGTGTTTTCAGCGTGATATGGCCGTTGCCGAGAGTGCTAGATAATAATTCGAATTTAAATTAAGTGAGACAAATTAACCATCATCTTTTTAAAACAATAACAAAAAGAAAATATGTTTGCTTTTTTCATATCTATTGGAATTTAAAAGAGGAAAAAAAAGTGAAAAAGCCAACGGCACGCAGTGTTCCTAAGTGGTCTCCCTCCCAAGTACTGACTGCGCTCGACGCTGCTTAACTTCGCTGATCCGACGAGAACCGGTGTTTTCAGCGTGATATGGCCTATGCCAAGAGTGCTAGATAATAATTCGAATTTAAATTAAGTGAGACAAATTGACCTTCATCTTTTTAAAACAATAACAAAAAGAAAATATGTTTGCTTTTTTCATATCTATAGGAATTTAAAAGAGGAAAAAAAAGTGAAAAAGCCAACGGCACGCAGTGTTCCTAAGTGGTCTCCCTCCCAAGTTCTGACTGCGCTCGACGCTGCTTAACTTCGGTGATCGGACGAGAACCGGTGTTTTCAGCGTGATATGGCCGTTGCCGAGAGTGCTATTTAATAATTTCAATTTAATTAACCTTCATCTTTATAAATCAATAAGAAAAAGAGGATATGCTTGCTTTTTTCATATCTCATGGAATTTAAAAGGGGAAATAAAAGTGAAAAAGCCAACGGCACGCAGAGTTTCCAAGTACTGACTGCGCTCGACGCTGCTTAACTTCGGTGATCCGACGAGAACCGGTGTTTTCAGCGTGATATGGCCGTTGCCAAGAGTGCTAGATAATAATTCGAATTTAAATTAAGTGAGACAAATTGGCCTTCATCTTTTTAAAACAATAACAAAAAGAAAATATGTTTGCTTTTTTCATATCTATAGGAATTTAAAAGAGGAAAAAAAAGTGAAAAAGCCAACGGCACGCAGTGTTCCTAAGTGGTCTCCCTCCCAAGTTCTGACTGCGCTCGACGCTGCTTAACTTCGGTGATCGGACGAGAACCGGTGTTTTCAGCGTGATATGGCCGTTGCCGAGAGTGCTATTTAATAATTTCAATTTAATTAACCTTCATCTTTATAAATCAATAAGAAAAAGAGGATATGCTTGCTTTTTTCATATCTCATGGAATTTAAAAGGGGAAATAAAAGTGAAAAAGCCAACGGCACGCAGAGTTTCCAAGTACTGACTGCGCTCGACGCTGCTTAACTTCGGTGATCCGACGAGAACCGGTGTTTTCAGCGTGATATGGCCGTTGCCGAGAGTGCTAGATAATAATTCGAATTTAAATTAAGTGAGACAAATTAACCATCATCTTTTTAAAACAATAACAAAAAGAAAATATGTTTGCTTTTTTCATATCTATTGGAATTTAAAAGAGGAAAAAAAAGTGAAAAAGCCAACGGCACGCAGTGTTCCTAAGTGGTCTCCCTCCCAAGTACTGACTGCGCTCGACGCTGCTTAACTTCGGTGATCGGACGAGAACCGGTGTTTTCAGCGTGATATGGCCGTTGCCGAGAGTGCTAGATAATAATTCGAATCTAAATTAAGTGAGACAAATTAACCATCATCTTTTTAAAACAATAACAAAAAGAAAATATGTTTGCTTTTTTCATATCTATTGGAATTTAAAAGAGGAAAAAAAAGTGAAAAAGCCAACGGCACGCAGTGTTCGAAAGTGGTCTCCCTCCCAAGTACTGACTGCGCTCGACGCTGCTTAACTTCGGTTATCGGACGAGAACCGGTGTTTTCAGCATGATATGGCCGTTGCCGAGAGTGCTATTTAATAATTCGAATTTAATTGACCTTCATCTTTATAAATCAATAAGAAAAAGAAGATATGTTTGCTTTTTTCATATCTCATGGAATTTAAAAGAGGAAATAAAAGTGAAAAAATCAACGGCACGCAAAGTTTCCAAGTACTGACTGCGCTCGACGCTGCTTAACTTCGGTGATCGGACGAGAACCGGTGTTTTCAGCGTGATATGGCCGTTGCCGAGAGTGCTAGATAATAATTCGAATTTAAATTAAGTGAGACAAATTAACCATCATCTTTTTAAAACAATAACAAAAAGAAAATATGTTTGCTTTTTTCATATCTATTGGAATTTAAAAGAGGAAAAAAAAGTGAAAAAGCCAACGGCACGCAGTGTTCCTAAGTGGTCTCCCTCCCAAGTACTGACTGCGCTCGACGCTGCTTAACTTCGCTGATCCGACGAGAACCGGTGTTTTCAGCGTGATATGGCCTATGCCAAGAGTGCTAGATAATAATTCGAATTTAAATTAAGTGAGACAAATTGACCTTCATCTTTTTAAAACAATAACAAAAAGAAAATATGTTTGCTTTTTTCATATCTATAGGAATTTAAAAGAGGAAAAAAAAGTGAAAAAGCCAACGGCACGCAGTGTTCCTAAGTGGTCTCCCTCCCAAGTTCTGACTGCGCTCGACGCTGCTTAACTTCGGTGATCGGACGAGAACCGGTGTTTTCAGCGTGATATGGCCGTTGCCGAGAGTGCTATTTAATAATTTCAATTTAATTAACCTTCATCTTTATAAATCAATAAGAAAAAGAGGATATGCTTGCTTTTTTCATATCTCATGGAATTTAAAAGGGGAAATAAAAGTGAAAAAGCCAACGGCACGCAGAGTTTCCAAGTACTGACTGCGCTCGACGCTGCTTAACTTCGGTGATCCGACGAGAACCGGTGTTTTCAGCGTGATATGGCCGTTGCCAAGAGTGCTAGATAATAATTCGAATTTAAATTAAGTGAGACAAATTGGCCTTCATCTTTTTAAAACAATAACAAAAAGAAAATATGTTTGCTTTTTTCATATCTATAGGAATTTAAAAGAGGAAAAAAAAGTGAAAAAGCCAACGGCACGCAGTGTTCCTAAGTGGTCTCCCTCCCAAGTACTGACTGCGCTCGACGCTGCTTAACTTCGGCTATCGGACGAGAACCGGTGTTTTCAGCGTGATATGGCCGTTGCCGAGAGTGCTATTTAATAATTCGAATTTAATTAACCTTCATCTTTATAAATCAATAAGAAAAAGAAGATATGTTTGCTTTTTTCATATCTCATGGAATTGAAAAGAGGAAATAAAAGTGAAAAAGCCAACGGCACGCAAAGTTTCCAAGTACTGACTGCGCTCGACGCTGCTTAACTTCGGTGATCGGACGAGAACCGGTGTTTTCAGCGTGATATGGCCGTTGCCGAGAGTGCTAGATAATAATTCGAATTTAAATTAAGTGAGACAAATTAACCATCATCTTTTTAAAACAATAACAAAAAGAAAATATGTTTGCTTTTTTCATATCTATTGGAATTTAAAAGAGGAAAAAAAAGTGAAAAAGCCAACGGCACGCAGTGTTCCTAAGTGGTCTCCCTCCCAAGTACTGACTGCGCTCGACGCTGCTTAACTTCGGTGATCGGACGAGAACCGGTGTTTTCAGCGTGATATGGCCGTTGCCGAGAGTGCTAGATAATAATTCGAATTTAAATTAAGTGAGACAAATTAACCATCATCTTTTTAAAACAATAACAAAAAGAAAATATGTTTGCTTTATTCATATCTATTGGAATTTAAAAGAGGAAAAAAAGTGAAAAATCCAACGGCACGCAGTGTTCCTAAGTGGTCTCCCTCCCAAGTTCTGATTGCGCTCGACGCTGCTTAACTTCGGTGATCGGACGAGAACCGGTGTTTTCAGCGTGATATGGCCGTTGCCGAGAGTGCTATTTAATAATTCGAATTTAAATTAAGTGAGACAAATTAACCTTCATCTTTTTAAAACAATAACAAAAAGAAAATATGTTTGCTTTTTTCATATCTATTGGAATTTAAAAGAGGAAAAAAATTGAAAAAGCCAACGGCACGCAGTGTTCCTAAGTGGTCTCCCTCCCAAGTACTGACTGCGCTCGACGCTGCTTAACTTCGGTGATCGGACGAGAACCGGTGTTTTCAGCGTGATATGGCCGTTGCCGAGAGTGCTAGATAATAATTCGAATTTAAATTAAGTGAGACAAATTAACCTTCATCTTTTTAAAACAATAACAAAAAGAAAATATGTTTGCATTTTTCATATCTATTGGAATTTAAAAGAGGAAAAAAAGTGAAAAAGGCAACGGCACGCAGTGTTCCTAAGTGGTCTCCCTCCCAAGTACTGACTGCGCTCGACGCTGCTTAACTTCGGTTATCGGACGAGAACCGGTGTTTTCAGCGTGATATGGCCGTTGCCGAGAGTGCTATTTAATAATTCGAATTTAATTAACCTTCATCTTTATAAATCAATAAGAAAAAGAAGATATGTTTTTGCTTTTTTCATGTCTCATGGAATTTAAAAGAGGAAATAAAAGTGAAAAAGCCAACGGCACGCAAAGTTTCCAAGTACTGACTGCGCTCGACGCTGCTTAACTTCGGTGATCGGACGAGAACCGGTTTTTTCAGCGTGATATGGCCGTTGCCGAGAGTGCTAGATAATAATTCGAATTTAAATTAAGTGAGACAAATTAACCATCATCTTTTTAAAACAATAACAAAAAGAAAATATGTTTGCTTTTTTCATATCTATTGGAATTTAAAAGAGGAAAAAAAGTGAAAAAGCCAACGTCACGCAGTGTTCCTAAGTGGTCTCCCTCCCAAGTATTGATTGCGCTCGACGCTGCTTAACTTCGGTGATCGGACGAGAACCGGTGTTTTCAGCGTGATATGGCCGTTGCCAAGAGTGCTATTTAATAATTCGAATTTAAATTAAGTGAGACAAATTAACCTTCATCTTTTTAAAACAATAACAAAAAGAAAATATGTTTGCTTTTTTCATATCTATTGGAATTTAAAAGAGGAAAAAAAAGTGAAAAAGCCAACAGCACGCAGTGTTCCTAAGTGGTCTCCCTCCCAAGTACTGACTGCGCTCGACGCTGCTTAACTTCGGTGATCGGACGAGAACCGGTGTTTTCAGCGTGATATGGCCGTTGCCGAGAGTGCTAGATAATAATTCGAATTTAAATTAAGTGAGACAAATTAACCATCATCTTTTTAAAACAATAACAAAAAGAAAATATGTTTGCTTTTTTCATATCTATTGGAATTTAAAAGAGGAAAAAAAAGTGAAAAAGCCAACGGCACGCAGTGTTCCTAAGTGGTCTCCCTCCCAAGTACTGACTGCGCTCGACGCTGCTTAACTTCGGTGATCGGACGAGAACCGGTGTTTTCAGCGTGATATGGCCGTTGCCAAGAGTGCTATTTAATAATTCGAATTTAAATTAAGTGAGACAAATTAACCTTCATCTTTTTAAAACAATAACAAAAAGAAAATATGTTTGCTTTTTTCATATCTATTGGAATTTAAAAGAGGAAAAAAAAGTGAAAAAGCCAACAGCACGCAGTGTTCCTAAGTGGTCTCCCTCCCAAGTACTGACTGCGCTCGACGCTGCTTAACTTCGGTGATCGGACGAGAACCGGTGTTTTCAGCGTGATATGGCCGTTGCCAAGAGTGCTATTTAATAATTCGAATTTAAATTAAGTGAGACAAATTAACCTTCATCGTTTTAAAACAATAACAAAAAGAAAATATGTTTGCTATTTTCATATCTATTGGAATTTAAAAGAGGAAAAAAAAGTGAAAAAGCCAACAGCACGCAGTGTTCCTAAGTGGTCTCCCTCCCAAGTACTGACTGCGCTCGACGCTGCTTAACTTCGGTGATCGGACGAGAACCGGTGTTTTCAGCGTGATATGGCCGTTGCCGAGAGTGCTAGATAATAATTCGAATTTAAATTAAGTGAGACAAATTAACCATCATCTTTTTAAAACAATAACAAAAAGAAAATATGTTTGCTTTTTTCATATCTATTGGAATTTAAAAGAGGAAAAAAAAGTGAAAAAGCCAACGGCACGCAGTGTTCCTAAGTGGTCTCCCTCCCAAGTACTGACTGCGCTCGACGCTGCTTAACTTCGGTGATCGGACGAGAACCGGTGTTTTCAGCGTGATATGGCCGTTGCCGAGAGTGCTATTTAATAATTCGAATTTAATTAACCTTCATCTTTATAAATCAATAAGAAAAAGAAGATATGTTTGCTTTTTTCATATCTCATGGAATTTAAAAGAGGAAATAAAAGTGAAAAAGCCAACGGCACGCAAAGTTTCCAAGTACTGACTGCGCTCGACGCTGCTTAACTTCGGTGATCGGACGAGAACCGGTGTTTTCAGCGTGATATGGCCGTTGCCGAGAGTGCTAGATAATAATTCGAATTTAAATTAAGTGAGACAAATTAACCATCATCTTTTTAAAACAATAACAAAAAGAAAATGTGTTTGCTTTTTTCATATCTATTGGAATTTAAAAGAGGAAAAAAAAGTGAAAAAGGCAACGGCACGCAGTGTTCCTAAGTGGTCTCCCTCCCAAGTACTGACTGCGCTCAACGCTGCTTAACTTCGGTTATCGGACGAGAACCGGTGTTTTCAGCGTGATATGGCCGTTGCCGAGAGTGCTATTTAATAATTCGAATTTAATTAACCTTCATCTTTATAAATCAATAAGAAAAAGAAGATATGTTTTTGCTTTTTTCATGTCTCATGGAATTTAAAAGAGGAAATAAAAGTGAAAAAGCCAACGGCACGCAAAGTTTCCAAGTACTGACTGCGCTCGACGCTGCTTAACTTCGGTGATCGGACGAGAACCGGTTTTTTCAGCGTGATATGGCCGTTGCCGAGAGTGCTAGATAATAATTCGAATTTAAATTAAGTGAGACAAATTAACCATCATCTTTTTAAAACAATAACAAAAAGAAAATATGTTTGCTTTTTTCATATCTATTGGAATTTAAAAGAGGAAAAAAAGTGAAAAAGCCAACGTCACGCAGTGTTCCTAAGTGGTCTCCCTCCCAAGTACTGATTGCGCTCGACGCTGCTTAACTTCGGTGATCGGACGAGAACCGGTGTTTTCAGCGTGATATGGCCGTTGCCAAGAGTGCTATTTAATAATTCGAATTTAAATTAAGTGAGACAAATTAACCTTCATCTTTTTAAAACAATAACAAAAAGAAAATATGTTTGCTTTTTTCATATCTATTGGAACTTAAAAGAGGAAAAAAAAGTGAAAAAGCCAACAGCACGCAGTGTTCCTAAGTGGTCTCCCTCCCAAGTACTGACTGCGCTCGACGCTGCTTAACTTCGGTGATCGGACGAGAACCGGTGTTTTCAGCGTGATATGGCCGTTGCCGAGAGTGCTATTTAATAATTCGAATTTAATTAACCTTCATCTTTATAAATCAATAAGAAAAAGAAGATATGTTTGCTTTTTTCATATCTCATGGAATTTAAAAGAGGAAATAAAAGTGAAAAAGCCAACGGCACGCAAAGTTTCCAAGTACTGACTGCGCTCGACGCTGCTTAACTTCGGTGATCGGACGAGAACCGGTGTTTTCAGCGTGATATGGCCGTTGCCGAGAGTGCTAGATAATAATTCGAATTTAAATTAAGTGAGACAAATTAACCATCATCTTTTTAAAACAATAACAAAAAGAAAATGTGTTTGCTTTTTTCATATCTATTGGAATTTAAAAGAGGAAAAAAAAGTGAAAAAGGCAACGGCACGCAGTGTTCCTAAGTGGTCTCCCTCCCAAGTACTGACTGCGCTCGACGCTGCTTAACTTCGGTTATCGGACGAGAACCGGTGTTTTCAGCGTGATATGGCCGTTGCCGAGAGTGCTATTTAATAATTCGAATTTAATTAACCTTCATCTTTATAAATCAATAAGAAAAAGAAGATATGTTTTTGCTTTTTTCATGTCTCATGGAATTTAAAAGAGGAAATAAAAGTGAAAAAGCCAACGGCACGCAAAGTTTCCAAGTACTGACTGCGCTCGACGCTGCTTAACTTCGGTGATCGGACGAGAACCGGTTTTTTCAGCGTGATATGGCCGTTGCCGAGAGTGCTAGATAATAATTCGAATTTAAATTAAGTGAGACAAATTAACCATCATCTTTTTAAAACAATAACAAAAAGAAAATATGTTTGCTTTTTTCATATCTATTGGAATTTAAAAGAGGAAAAAAAGTGAAAAAGCCAACGTCACGCAGTGTTCCTAAGTGGTCTCCCTCCCAAGTACTGATTGCGCTCGACGCTGCTTAACTTCGGTGATCGGACGAGAACCGGTGTTTTCAGCGTGATATGGCCGTTGCCAAGAGTGCTATTTAATAATTCGAATTTAAATTAAGTGAGACAAATTAACCTTCATCTTTTTAAAACAATAACAAAAAGAAAATATGTTTGCTTTTTTCATATCTATTGGAATTTAAAAGAGGAAAAAAAAGTGAAAAAGCCAACAGCACGCAGTGTTCCTAAGTGGTCTCCCTCCCAAGTACTGACTGCGCTCGACGCTGCTTAACTTCGGTGATCGGACGAGAACCGGTGTTTTCAGCGTGATATGGCCGTTGCCGAGAGTGCTAGATAATAATTCGAATTTAAATTAAGTGAGACAAATTAACCATCATCTTTTTAAAACAATAACAAAAAGAAAATATGTTTGCTTTTTTCATATCTATTGGAATTTAAAAGAGGAAAAAAAAGTGAAAAAGCCAACGGCACGCAGTGTTCCTAAGTGGTCTCCCTCCCAAGTACTGACTGCGCTCGACGCTGCTTAACTTCGGTGATCGGACGAGAACCGGTGTTTTCAGCGTGATATGGCCGTTGCCAAGAGTGCTATTTAATAATTCGAATTTAAATTAAGTGAGACAAATTAACCTTCATCTTTTTAAAACAATAACAAAAAGAAAATATGTTTGCTTTTTTCATATCTATTGGAATTTAAAAGAGGAAAAAAAAGTGAAAAAAGCCAACGGCACGCAGTGTTCCTAAGTGGTCTCCCTCCCAAGTACTGACTGCGCTCGACGCTGCTTAACTTCGGTGATCGGACGAGAACCGGTGTTTTCAGCGTGATATGGCCGTTGCCGAGAGTGCTAGATAATAATTCGAATTTAAATTAAGTGAGACAAATTAACCATCATCTTTTTAAAACAATAACAAAAAGAAAATATGTTTGCTTTTTTCATATCTATTGGAATTTAAAAGAGGAAAAAAAAAGTGAAAAAGCCAACGGCACGCAGTGTTCCTAAGTGGTCTCCCTCCCAAGTACTGTCTGCGCTCGACGCTGCTTAACTTCGGTGATCGGACGAGAACCGGTGTTTTCAGCGTGATATGGCCGTTGCCGAGAGTGCTATTTAATAATTCGAATTTAATTAACCTTCATCTTTATAAATCAATAAGAAAAAGAAGATATGTTTGCTTTTTTCATATCTCATGGAATTTAAAAGAGGAAATAAAAGTGAAAAAGCCAACGGCACGCAAAGTTTCCAAGTACTGACTGCGCTCGACGCTGCTTAACTTCGGTGATCGGACGAGAACCGGTGTTTTCAGCGTGATATGGCCGTTGCCGAGAGTGCTAGACAATAATTCGAATTTAAATTAAGTGAGACAAATTAACCATCATCTTTTTAAAACAATAACAAAAAGAAAATATGTTTGCTTTTTTCATATCTATTGGAATTTAAAAGAGGAAAAAAAAGTGAAAAAGCCAACGGCACGCAGTGTTCCTAAGTGGTCTCCCTCCCAAGTACTGACTGCGCTCGACGCTGCTTAATTTCGGTGATCGGACGAGAACCGGTGTTTTCAGCGTGATATGGCCGTTGCCAAGAGTGCTATTTAATAATTCGAATTTAAATTAAGTGAGACAAATTAACCTTCATCTTTTTAAAACAATAACAAAAAGAAAATATGTTTGCTTTTTTCATATCTATTGGAATTTAAAAGAGGAAAAAAAAGTGAAAAAGCCAACGGCACGCAGTGTTCCTAAGTGGTCTCCCTCCCATGTACTGACTGCGCTCGACGCTGCTTAACTTCGGTGATCGGAAGAGAACCGGTGTTTTCAGCGTGATATGGCCGTTGCCGAGAGTGCTAGATAATAATTCGAATTTAAATTAAGTGAGACAAATTAACCATCATCTTTTTAAAACAATAACAAAAAGAAAATATGTTTGCTTTTTTCATATCTATTGGAATTTAAAAGAGGAAAAAAAGTGAAAAAGCCAACGTCACGCAGTGTTCCTAAGTGGTCTCCCTCCCAAGTACTGACTGCGCTCGACGCTGCTTAACTTCGGTGATCGGACGAGAACCGGTGTTTTCAGCGTGATATGGCCGTTGCCAAGAGTGCTATTTAATAATTCGAATTTAAATTAAGTGAGACAAATTAACCTTCATCTTTTTAAAACAATAACAAAAAGAAAATATGTTTGCTTTTTTCATATCTATTGGAATTTAAAAGAGGAAAAAAAAGTGAAAAAGCCAACGGCACGCAGTGTTCCTAAGTGGTCTCCCTCCCAAGTACTGACTGCGCTCGACGCTGCTTAACTTCGGTGATCGGACGAGAACCGGTGTTTTCAGCGTGATATGGCCGTTGCCGAGAGTGCTAGATAATAATTCGAATTTAAATTAAGTGAGACAAATTAACCATCATCTTTTTAAAACAATAACAAAAAGAAAATATGTTTGCTTTTTTCATATCTATTGGAATTTAAAAGAGGAAAAAAAAAGTGAAAAAGCCAACGGCACGCAGTGTTCCTAAGTGGTCTCCCTCCCAAGTACTGACTGCGCTCGACGCTGCTTAACTTCGGTGATCGGACGAGAACCGGTGTTTTCAGCGTGATATGGCCGTTGCCGAGAGTGCTATTTAATAATTCGAATTTAATTAACCTTCATCTTTATAAATCAATAAGAAAAAGAAGATATGTTTGCTTTTTTCATATCTCATGGAATTTAAAAGAGGAAATAAAAGTGAAAAAGCCAACGGCACGCAAAGTTTCCAAGTACTGACTGCGCTCGACGCTGCTTAACTTCGGTGATCGGACGAGAACCGGTGTTTTCAGCGTGATATGGCCGTTGCCGAGAGTGCTAGACAATAATTCGAATTTAAATTAAGTGAGACAAATTAACCATCATCTTTTTAAAACAATAACAAAAAGAAAATATGTTTGCTTTTTTCATATCTATTGGAATTTAAAAGAGGAAAAAAAAGTGAAAAAGCCAACGGCCAGCAGTGTTCCTAAGTGGTCTCCCTCCCAAGTACTGACTGCGCTCGACGCTGCTTAACTTCGGTGATCGGACGAGAACCGGTGTTTTCAGCGTGATATGGCCGTTGCCGAGAGTGCTATTTAATAATTCGAATTTAAATTAAGTGAGACAAATTAACCTTCATCTTTTTAAAACAATAACAAAAAGAAAATATGTTTGCTTTTTTCATATCTATTGGAATTTAAAAGAGGAAAAAAATTGAAAAAGCCAACGGCACGCAGTGTTCCTAAGTGGTCTCCCTCCCAAGTACTGACTGCGCTCGACGCTGCTTAACTTCGGTGATCGGACGAGAACCGGTGTTTTCAGCGTGATATGGCCGTTGCCGAGAGTGCTAGATAATAATTCGAATTTAAATTAAGTGAGACAAATTAACCTTCATCTTTTTAAAACAATAACAAAAAGAAAATATGTTTGCATTTTTCATATCTATTGGAATTTAAAAGAGGAAAAAGAAGTGAAAAAGCCAACGGCACGCAGTGTTCCTAAGTGGTCTCCCTCCCAAGTACTGACTGCGCTCGACGCTGCTTAACTTCGGTGATCGGACGAGAACCGGTGTTTTCAGCGTGATATGGCCGTTGCCGAGAGTGCTAGATAATAATTCGAATTTAAATTAAGTGAGACAAATTAACCATCATCTTTTTAAAACAATAACAAAAAGAAAATATGTTTGCTTTTTTCATATCTATTGGAATTTAAAAGAGGAAAAAAAAGTGAAAAAGCCAACGGCACGCAGTGTTCCTAAGTGGTTTCCCTCCCAAGTACTGACTGCGCTCGACGCTGCTAAACTTCGGTGATCGGACGAGAACCGGTGCTTTCAGCGTGATATGGCCGTTGCCGAGAGTGCTATTTAATAATTCGAATTTAAATTAAGTGAGACAAATTAACCTTCATCTTTTTAAAACAATAACAAAAAGAAAATATGTTTGCTTTTTTCATATCTATTGGAATTTAAAAGAGGAAAAAAAAGTGAAAAAGCCAACGGCACGCAGTGTTCCTAAGTGGTCTCCCTCCCAAGTACTGATTGCGCTCGACGCTGCTTAACTTCGGTGATCGGACGAGAACCGGTGTTTTCAGCGTGATATGGCCGTTGCCGAGAGTGCTATTTAATAATTCGAATTTAAATTAAGTGAGACAAATTAACCTTCATCTTTTTAAAACAATAACAAAAAGAAAATATGTTTGCTTTTTTCATATTTATTGGAATTTAAAAGAGGAAAAAAATTGAAAAAGCCAACGGCACGCAGTGTTCCTAAGTGGTCTCCCTCCCAAGTACTGACTGCGCTCGACGCTGCTTAACTTCGGTGATCGGACGAGAACCGGTGTTTTCAGCGTGATATGGCCGTTGCCGAGAGTGCTAGATAATAATTCGAATTTAAATTAAGTGAGACAAATTAACCTTCATCTTTTTAAAACAATAACAAAAAGAAAATATGTTTGCATTTTTCATATCTATTGGAATTTAAAAGAGGAAAAAGAAGTGAAAAAGCCAACGGCACGCAGTGTTCCTAAGTGGTCTCCCTCCCAAGTACTGACTGCGCTCGACGCTGCTTAACTTCGGTGATCGGACGAGAACCGGTGTTTTCAGCGTGATATGGCCGTTGCCGAGAGTGCTAGATAATAATTCGAATTTAAATTAAGTGAGACAAATTAACCATCATCTATTTAAAACAATAACAAAAAGAAAATATGTTTGCTTTTTTCATATCTATTGGAATTTAAAAGAGGAAAAAAAAGTGAAAAAGCCAACGGCACGCAGTGTTCCTAAGTGGTCTCCCTCCCAAGTACTGACTGCGCTCGACGCTGCTTAACTTCGGTGATCGTACGAGAACCGGTGTTTTCAGCGTGATATGGCCGTTGCCGAGAGTGCTATTTAATAATTCGAATTTAAATTAAGTGAGACAAATTTACCTTCATCTTTTTAAAACAATAACAAAAAGAAAATATGTTTGCTTTTTTCATATCTATTGGAATTTA